>NC_135624.1:9082419-9385000 GCF_053574225.1 Canis aureus | reverse complement strand
GCCGGGCTCTGGGGCGCGGGGCGCGGGGCGCGGGCGCGGGAGCGGGCGGGGGGGCTCCGGGGCGCGCTCGGGGCGGCGCACGGGCGGCCTCGAACTCGCAGCTTCCGCGGTGGGAAGTGACGGGCGGCCCCTCCCAGCCGGGACTCCGCGCGCCTCCGCGGCGGGAGGGAAGCCGAGTCCCCGCGCGGCTGAGCGTCCCGGCGCCCCCGGCCCGGCCCTGCCCGGCCCTGCCCGGCCCTGCCCGCCGCCAGCGCCGCGCCCTCGGGACGGTGGCGGAGGCCGCCCGCCGCAGAGGCGCAAACTTTTACACCTACTTTTTGTTTCGCTTCGGGCCCGGCGTGGCCCCGGCACCGCCCTGGACCGGGACCCGGACACGGATTCCCTCCGCCTCGCGCCGCGGTGCCTCCCTCGCCCCGGGTCTCCACCGGCTTTTCCGAGAACTAAGTTCTCGCCCCGTTCGCTCAAAGTGTGGTCCCCACGAGCAGCGCTACGTCGGCTGCAGCGACCACGACAACCCGCCCGGAGCAGGCTCTCCGCAGCCAGTGGGGCTGCCCAGGCGGCTGACCGGGCGCGGGGCGCGGGGCGCGGGGCGCGGGGGCGGCTGTCCGGCTGTCCGGCTGTCTGTCCGCCACGGACTAGTTGTCCCTCCGCTGCTCAGGCAAAGTTTGGCAGATCCGGGGCACCGGGAGCGGATTTCCCCGAGGCTCCCTCCCTTGCCCGCCCCGCGCGCCCCCCTCCCCGGAATAATCCCGAGCAACCGCCGGCCCAGCGCGCAAACTTACGTTTGATCTGCCGCGGTTTGCTCTGCTTTCGCCGGGACATCTCGGCGGCGGCCGCTGCCCCCGGGGCTCCCGCGGTGCCCGCAGCCCGGGCTGCCGCTCCCTCGGCTCCCGCCGCTCCCGCCGCCGCCGCCGCCGCCGCCGCCGCCGGCCAGGCTCGGGCCGCCGCGGGCCGGACTCCAGGTGCTCCGGGCGCTGGGCTCCGCCGGGAGCCGCGGAGCCACGTTTGGAGATGAGCAGGCAAATGAGAAGGCAGAGGGGGGCCGCGGGAGTGACAGCGGGGAGGGAGGGGGAGTCGGAGCGCGGCGGAGGGGAGAACTGAATTTACAGACGAATGGACGGGGAGAGGGAAAAGGGGAAAGGGGGGACACGGAAAGAAGGAAGAGAAGGAGGGAGGGAGGGAGGGAGGCAGGGAGGGGAGCGAGCAGAAGGGAGAGGGGGAGCGAGGGGGCGGAAGGCGCGGGAGGAGGAGCGCGCTCGCTCTCGCCTCTCCCCGGCGTGCGGGGCAGAGACTCGAGCGCCGCCGCCGCCGCCGCCGCCGCCGCCGCTCCGGGCCGCGCCGCTCGCTGTCTGCCGCGGGAGGTGGCGAGGCGCGGGAGGGAGGGGCGCGCCCGGGCCGCGGGGAGGGGAGACTAGTCCATCAGCGGCAGGAGGATTGGCTGCATCCAAAGCCAGTCCGGATGCAAAAGAGGGCCGGGGCCTCGGTCGGGTGGGGGGCGCGGGGGCGCGGCGGGGGCGCGGCGGGGCGGGAGGCTTGGGGAGGCTTTGGGGGGGGCCGCGCTCGGCAGCGGTCCCCGCGTCAGCTCTGGGCATCTGCCAGAGCACCCCTCCAGGCAACTTCTTCCCACAGCCCCCTCTGATGGACCCCCGACTCTCCTCACCCCTCGCCCGTCCGGCGGGGCACAAAGAAATCCCAGTAAACCTTGGTAAACTTTGAGCTTCCAGTTAGGCCGCCCCTCCCGCCCCGGGCCTCCGCCCCGCCCGCGCGGCGCCCTGGCAGGAAGGTTAGGCCCCTGGCAAGACCCTGGGCGAGAGGCAGCTGACCACGAATGCCAACTGCGGGTCTGGGGCCCGCTGAGCCCTCTGCTCCGCCGGGCTCTCGGAGGCCACCTCCCTGCGCTCGAGGTTCCCGGGAGGCCGCCGCGGGCGCGGACCACCCGCCACCCCCGTAGCCCGCGCGGCCGGGATGCTGAGCCGCGTCCTCACTGTGCTCTTTCTCACCTCGAGTTCTCGGGGGAGCTCGCAAAAATTCCGAATTCGGAAGCAGGCAGGTGTTTTTCCTCCTATCAAAAAGGGGGACCTGTTATTAGCCAGGTGATTAGCCCGAGGTGGGAAATGAACCGCCTCCAGGCAGAACACTAACTTTTCGAGGAAGTCTGTGGAAGTTCTGAAATCCCACCCCGTCCCATGACCTGTAATTCTTCTTAGTTCTTCTGCCACAGGGAAGCAGCCAGCGACTAATAAAAGATTTGATCTTGCCATAATTTCCCAAGCAGGTAAGACCCAATAACTATTTCATGGTTCTTTAGCTTTTAAAGTTTTGTTTCATTCTTATTCAATTATTGTGCGTGTAGTATGTCTGAAACTGCAAGCCAGAAGAAGAACGAATTTTGAAGCGATTTGCATAGTTATTATTTGGCCAAGTTAAGCTGCATGAGGCTAGCTTAGTTTCTCATAGTTTCATATATACTGAGTATTAAATATATCCTCCCGGGTGGGCTGGAAGAAGCTTCTATCCAACTGGCTGCTCTATGTAATCAGTATTTACTAATAAACTCCACTGCAGTTGACGTGTATCCCCCAGATACTGCTGACTTTTTCGCCGAGGTTGTGAGATCATCCATTCTGATCTGAAATTGTGCCCCCCTTTGTTTGGTTGACTAGCCATTCCTATGAGCCCCACCAAACTTGATACTCTGAAAGGGTCTGGGGGTCAGCGGAGAGCCTGGGCTGATTGAGGATAATGCAGGCTGCTCAGTGTGCAGGAGGCACTGTAATCAGTGTCATTTATAACCCCATCAGGACATCTTCTGGAAGGTGTAAAGAGTTGCCCTGTGAAAGGTATGGCTGAGAGAATCTTAACACAGAGCTGAAGACCGATTGTGAATTTTATTACATTACCATTAGTACTATTACCATATGAGGTTGTAAGAATACATGGTCCTTTGCAGTGGAAAATGCACTAAATGACAAAGTCCCTCCCCTGAAGAACCAACAAATTAAAGCCGTAAGTACCATGGAAAGCAGGGTTATGTGTGTTTGTGTTGTGCAATGAATAAGCAGACAGAGAACTACAGATTTTTGCCTCCTTAATTTTCAATTCATTACAATTAAATTGGTGTGCTCAGAATTGGATGTATTATACATTACGGTTTTTAAAGCTCTTTTTACAGAACTGGCTGACTTTTTATATCAGCCAAAAGGAATGCCCATTGGAATTAAAATATCATAACAGTTAGTGTTTCTTTTGGCATTTGAAATGGTTAAATATGCAAAGCAAAAGAGAAACAAATAAATCTCAGCTAAATATTCAGTTTAAAAGCTGAAAGGAGCAAAAGTCAGGGAATTCAAGCAAGATTGATAAAATAACCAGACTGCATTATCAGAAATAGATATAGTTTATATAAATTTATAAATATATATATTAATTATAGTCATTATGAATGGATTAAACTAGGAATACTATTACAGTTTGTGTAGTCTCATCATTTTTAATGAGAATGTTGATGATATTTAAAGTTCAATTTTTCTTTTTCTAGTTTAACTCACTAAGGTTGTAAAATTAAAAGACAGCAAAACCTATAAGCAATTATCTCTGTCCAAATGGATATAGCAGCCCCAAACCACAGCAACATGACTATCAAACAATGATTATGAAAACCACAATTGAGAAAAGCATCAGGGAATGGTATTGCAAAACCACAGCAACAAATGTGTCTGTGATATTGAAAACCACAATTCACAACCAATACCCCGTGTATCGCAAATTACTGTTTAACTATAAATGTGAAAATGTATAAGTAACAGCACAAAATAATTTCTCATTTACTTAAAAATGAATTATTCATTTTCTAGACTCGCTGATTTCATCTCTACATAATGGTTCATTTTGAAAAGTTTCTGCTTTCAAAGACAAATCATTTAAGAATCACATATGTAAGTTACTTTAAACGCAGAAAATATGCAACTTTTAATAACATTTCCCTAAATACTAAAAGAATTGATCTGAAATAAGAAACACTTACCTCAGTCTGGCTTTCTTCATAAAGTTCTTCGGAAGTGAAAAGGGATGTGAGGGTACACTGCTCATGGAAAAAAAGCTGGAAGTATTCTATGACAACTTCAATGAAAATATAATTGTATATACTCTTGATAGTCCCTTTAGCCAAAAACATATATCTGACGATTAAATGAGATGCCATTACCAAAACTACTTTAATATACAAAATCAAAGATTTATTTACGAGTAAATAAAAACAATATTGTTTGCAAGTTGATAGGGTTGCCAGATTTCAAAAATTAAAATAGGATGCCCAGTTAAATTTGTACTTCAAATAGGCAACTTTTTTTTTTAGCATCAGTCTGTCCCATGCAATATTTGATACATACTTATCTTAAAAAATAATTGTTCGTATCCTGTACTTTACTGTATTTTACGACAAACCTACAAATTTAGCGTGTTACCATTTTCACAAATTTATGGTTGTTTTAGAAATAACACGGTTTATAGAGAAGGCTAAAAAACCATAAAGTGCTTCCTACAGACATATATAATTCCTGAACCTCATATTATTTAAGGATGGCAAGGTAGAAGAATAAATTTCTATACAAAAATTCTTACTTTATTTGGCACAGTACAGAAATATGCTCTCACTGTAAATGGATTGCATTCATGTATGTCTTACTCTTGGATTTGTTTTTAAAATGTGTTTTTTCCTCTAAGGGATCGACAAATTGATAAAGCAACCTCCCAGGCCACATCTTATTAGGCAGCAAGCTGCCTTCTTTATTATGGGAGTAAACAATATTCAAAAGCTTCAGAAAGACTTAATTTTTTGCCCTTGTATCCTCACCAGAAATTGAATACAGTTTATCTGCCTCGATTTAAGATTGTGACACTGAATTGAACAAGAATGCAGTATGAAAATAGTGTTTCGGATTTGTATATCTTTATAATTTGAGCAGTTTAAAAATAAAAATCAACAAATTCATCTAAATGGCATTCCTGTGTTATAACTATGAAAAGGACTATCTGTTTACTTGCAAAGAAGCCAAGGGCTTTGAAAACATTCATTCAATCCACATCGGGGATTTAACTTGGGCTTCGTGTAGACGGTCAATCTCTCAAAAGAAGTTTGTAATGTACAAAAAAAAAAAATGTTCTAAGGAGCAAGTCTATTGAATTCATCAGATACTAAAAATTCTGTTAAAAAGCCTTCTGTGTACCATTATGAGTTAAGAATCACTATTCTCTTTATGTGTAAATTTTTATGGTGTACTGAAAACCAAAGTGTGGATGATTTAAGTTTTTTACTCTTTGCAATCATCCTTTAAGTCCATGATACTACTCTGATAGAAGAGAGTCATAGGATCAATTCTATTTTTAAAAATAGTTCTTTGTTGCTAAATCTTTATAATACATCACATCTCCAAGTATAAAGTAAATATTAAAGAAGTATCATCCCAAATTTTAGTAGACATCTGTGGATTTTGTCTGCCTAGCATCCATTCTTTTTTCCCGTAGTATTGCTGTGATATCTTTTAAAGAATTATTCCTGACCAGAATATTTTAGGTATTTGTCTACAGCGACAAACACCTAAAATATTTGGTTCAGTGGGCCAAATTGTTCCTGTTAGAGTTAGCCCTGGAACTTTTTCCTGTTCCAGTGGAACCACCGAGTAAAAGGTGCTATTTTTCTATTGGGCTACACTGGGAGAATGCAAATCTGATATGCAAATCTCCTGTTGGCCATCTTGTTGGAAGAAACTGTTAAGAATGCTGCCAACACAGAGGACTAATTTTGTCTTTTCTTCGGATATGATTTTTGGGAAATCCAAACTAAGATACCCATTAACATTCCAATATTGCTTTATTTTGGTCCCCATTATTTTCTTTGTGTCTCCATAAACATTAGAGTCATTTCTACTATATCTCACTTTCATCTACTTGACTAGACTAATACTTATGCACCTTTGTAGTGTTAGTATGGATGTCATTTTTCACAGGAAGACATCACTTATCTGAATTATCATCACCAGTCTGAGTTAGATACTTCTTCTCCTTTGCTACCATAACAACTTTTTTGTCTGCATAATATCACTTGTTGCAATTTAACACATTGACAATTTAGTTACATAAAATCCGTCCTCACCAGCCAATATACCTGTCCCAATACACCTAACTGGATAGAAATCTTAGGGCAAGAAACATCTTCAGAATCATATCCTCAGTGCTGGACACATAGAAGGTCCTAATAGAATTATTGAAAGAAAAATGAGTTCAATTAACCTGTTTTCTCAGGGAACCCTGTCATTCCTAGTCCCCATCCATATAGTCACAGGTACAGGAGATGGCAGCCATATTTGTACAGCAAAACTCCACGCTCCTGTTGGTGGATACTTGGGCCACAAGGGAGTCCCTGACTCAAAAATGACCAAACAAATTCCTCCATTAGAAATCTAGAGTTAGTTTCAAGAGTCTCGTCCTTACATAGGCTGATCTCTTGAATGAAGAAGTAAAACCTCTGAAACTATGGCATGGTTATCACCATGTGAACAGAGTAGCGGTGATAGTTTTTCCATAGAGGGAAAAGTAAATAAGAAAAATGTCCTAGAGACATAGAGATGGGAATATGAAATGGAATCCCACATCTTGTTCCAGCCCCTTCATGGATTGCAGAACCACTTTTGCCCTTGATATGCCTTGGATACTTGTATTTTCTTAAAATAAATTCCTCCCACCCTTTTAAAAAGTATTTTTGTCCTAAATTAGCATTAGTTGATTCCTGTTACATTTGAACCAAAAGACTAAACTAAGACAAAAATTAACCATCTATGACTCCAGTTTGCTTGTCTGAATATTTAGAAATAGCAGTTTAACTGAATTTTCAACTTTCCTCCAGAAAAGCACTATATTAGTCTGGGGTCTTCTGTTAAACAGAACCAACACTATATATATAGTCAGAAAGATGATAGGGAATTAATTTACATTGTTAGAGAGATTGCAAAGTCCCAGAATCTGCAGATGACAAGCTAGAGATCTAAGAGAGACAATGGAGGAGTTCTAGCCTGAATCTGAAGTCCTAAGAACCCGGGGAGCTGATGGTGTATATTCCATTCCAAATTTGAGTATTAAGGAAGGAGAAGACTGATATCCCAGCAGGGAGACAGTCCTGCATGGAGAGGGATTTCTCCAGCCTTTTTCTAGTCAAATCCTTTGTGGGATTGAGGGCAATTTGCTTTACTCCTCTACCCATTCAAATGTTAATTACATCTGAAAACTGACAGACACACCCAGAATGTTGAACTAAATATCTGGGTACCCCAAGAGCCAGTGAAGTTGACACATACAATTAACTATCATAAGCACTTTTGTTGATTTTTTTCCCCCTGAGCAACCCTGAAATGGCAAGGAACCCTTATGAATGTTAAGTGGGTACATCTACAATTTTAACATAGATAATCAGGACAAAAATCAATTACCGATTTTGGACATTCACTTCAATCAGGGGGCAACTCTTGGGGGGAAAGTTGATATTTTCAAATTCAGAATTCGTCAAGGGCATGATGATCCATTGACATGCACATCTATAACCCTCCTGATTAACATATATTCTGGCCCCAGATGTTCAATTTTACTTTCAACTTTACTTTGCCACATTTGAATAACCATCTAACAGATTACCTTGCACGTAAATTTTATGAATGTTGTTATAATTTGCATGAATAATGTTTATACTTCTGTGGTAGATTTTATTTTCCAACCGATAACTTTTGCCATAAATTCCTAAATGCAAAAGAAGAAATTAAATAGCTTTTTGAGAAAACCTGCTATGTGTATAGACTTAATCAAATCGCTTATCTTTGCTTTTATCTACTTGCAAGAGTATATTAAAATAATGCATTAGGAGTGGATTTAGGGTGACCTGAAGATGTAGGACTATGAATAATCATGCCAGGGCATACTGATAATGAAATCATCTAAAAGACACTGGAAAGTATGATTATATCACTTGTAAAATGTATCTTATAATGCAAATTAAACTATATGATGAACAATTTTTATGTTTATTAAACAGATAGATGTACATAAAGGTCAAATAGATTTTTAAGACTCATAATGAAAATTAGAAGTTTCTTGTCTCATTCAACATCCCAATGAGAATTCCCATTCCCAGAGGTATAATCATTGTCAATTCTTTTTAGCTGATTCTCCTGATGTTCACCTAATTATTTTTTTAAGTGGGCTCCACACTAGGCATGGGTTTGAACTAATGCAGGGCTTGAACTAATGACCTTGAGATCAAGACCTGAACTGAAATCAAGAGTCGGACACCTAACCAAGCCACCCAGGCACCCCTGATGTTCCTCTCATATTCCTAAAGAAAATACTACTTAAAAATTTTTGTTAATTTAGTTACTATTGATTATATTGACTATCTACAATAAAATATGAAGTTGTAACAGATTTATACCCCCAGCACTTTCTTCAAATTTTTTATTAAATAAAAGCTTATGTTTTTATTAACAGCTAATCGACATCAATCTTTTGATCTCTTGTTTTTCCTGGAGTTAATAATTACTGTCTTCCTCATTTTCTCAATTTTCTATTAACACTAGTTCACCCTCAAATCTTTTGCCAGTGTGATATAATCAAGTACATCATTACATCATTACATCCAATAATCAATAATCAGATTATCAGATAATCAAGTAGATTGTTGTTTTGTCCGGCCATGCTGGTGTCCTTCTTGGAGTCTTCCATCCTTCTGTTATACTTTCTACTGATTGCTCTTTGTGACTAAAATTTTCTTTTCCTCATCATTCTGAGAATTACCTTGATTTTTGTCCTGTATTAGATTCTAGGTTTTCTGAATACTGTGTATTCCTTTTTTACTTCCTTTTTCCCTTCCTTCCTTCCTTTCATTGTTTCTTATTTTGTGGCTTTAGAATACAATTTCTTGTAGCTTCCTGGAAAAATGTATATATAAGGTAATTTTTTTTTAGATTTGGCAAGACCAAAATTCTCTTTATTTTGCCTTTATATGTGATAAATGGTTAATGAGGGTATAGGATTTTAGGGTGTAAAAATTACTTTTCCTGGATTGTTTTTTTTTCTTTCATTTTTTCCATTTTTATTGAGATATAATTCTGTATATCATTATATAAGTTTAAGGAGTACCACATGATAATTTGATACACTTATATTTTACAAAATGATTACCACAATAAGGTTAGTTAACACCTACATTACCCCACATAATTACCTTTGTTTGTGGTGAGGATATTTAAGATCTACTGGGTTAGCAATTTTCAGCTATGTAGTCACCATGCTGCATATTAAATCCCCAGAATTTACCCATCTTATGTTTTAAGATTTTATTTAGTTATTTGACAGAGAGCAAGACTGAGAGCAACTAGGGGGAGGAGCAGGGAGAGAGAGAAGCAGACTCCCCATTGAACAGGGAAGCCCTTCTCAATTCCAGGATCCTGAGATCATGACCTAAGCTGAAGACAGAGGCTTAACCAACTGAGCCATCCAGGTGCCCCAGAATTTTCTCATCTTATAACTGGAAATTTGTACTCTTTAACCAATATGTCCCCATTTGCCCTTCCCCCAAATCTTGGCAAACAGTATTCTACTCTGGGGTCTAGGACTTCAGCTTTTAAAAATTTCACTTATAAGTGATATCATTTAGTATTTGTCTTTCTCAATCTAAGAGGTTGCACTTGCCATGATGCCTTCATCAATGTTGTCACAATGGCAAGATTTCCTTTTTTTCCTCATGGCTGAATAAAATCCATTCCATGTATATGGTAATATACATAACCACATCTTTGTATCCATTTTTTCATATATTGGTTATTGTGAATAATGCTGCACTGGACACTGAGATCCTAATTTCATTTCCCTTGAATATATATCCAGAACTTGGGATTGGTGGACCATATGGTAGTTCTGTTTTTAATTTTTTGAGGAACCTCCATACTTTTCCATTGTGCTTGTACCAGTCAATATTCCTCCCAACAGTGCAAAAGGATTCCCTTTTCTTTATATCTTCACCAGTGCATTTGTGAGATGATAGCTCATCGTGGTTTTAATTTACATTTCCTTCATGATTAGTGATGTTGGGAATCTTTTCAAGCCATTCGTATATCTTCTTTGGAAAAATGACTGTTCAGGTCCTCTGCACATTTTTTTACCTGGATTTTTTGTTTGTTTTTGCTGTTGAGTTTATATGAGTTCTTTTTATATTATGGATATTAATCCCTTATCAGATAGAGGATTTGTAAATACTTTCTCATATTCTATAGGTTACCTTTTCATTGTGCTCATTGTTCTTTTGTTGTGAAGAAGGCTCTTTAGTTTAATATAGTCTCAGCTTGTTTATTTTTGCTTTTGTTATCTGTGATTTTGATGCCAAAAAATTGTCTGGAGGACCAATTCCAAGGAGTATTTTTCCTATTCTTTCCTCTTAGTATTTTTATGTTTTTAGGTCTTATTTTAAAATCTATAATCGATTTCAAATTAATTTTTGTGAATGGTATGAATAAGGGTCTAATTTCATCCTTTTGAATGTGACTGTCTAATTTTCCCATTACCATTTATGGAAGAGACTACCCATTCCCTATTGGGGATTCTTGACTTATTAAATATTAGTTGACTCTATATATGAGGGTTAGTTTCTGGGCTCTTTATTCAGTTTCATTGGTCTATATGTCTGTTTTTATGCCAGTACTATATTGCTATAGCTTTGGAATTTCTTTTAAAATCAGGAAATCTATTGGCTTTTAGCTTTGCTTTTCTTTCTCAGAGTTGTTTTGGCTATTTGGGGTCTTTCTGTGGTTCCCTTATGAATTTTAGGGTTGTTTTTTGTATTTCTTTAAAGATGCAATTGGAATTTCGATAGAGATTTATTTGAATTTATAGATAACTTTGGGTAGTATGGACATTTAAAAAATATTAATTCCTTCAATTCATGAATATGGGATGTCTTTCTATTTATTTTTGTCTTTAATTTCTTTTACCAATATCTTATCATTTTAAACGTACAAATATTTTGGGGCTCTTGGGTGGCTCAGTCAGTTAAGTGTCCAACTCTTGATTTCAGCGCAGGTCATCTCAGAGTTGTGGAATCAAGCTCTGCATGGAATCAAACTGCATGCTGAGTGCAGAGTCCGTTTGTCCCTCTTCCTCTGCTCCTCCTCCCACTTTCTCTCATCTCTCTCTCTAAAATAAATAAATAAAAATAAATCATCTAAATGTTCAGATATTTTATCTCCTGGGGTAAATTTATTCCTAAATATTTTATGCTATTTTAAATGGAATTGTTTTCTTATTTTTTTCAGGTAGTTTATTGTTAGTGTATAAAAATGCAACAGATTTTTGTATGTTGATTATATGACTTGCAACTTTATTGAGTATTGGAATCAGTTCCAGCAGTTTTTAGTGAAGCCTTTAGACTTTTTCTATATATAAAATCATATCTTTTGCAAGCGGTTTTACTTCATTCTGATTTAGAGGTCTTTCATTTCATTTTCTTGACTAATTGCTCCAGCTAAAACATCAGCTTTATGTTGAATAGAAGTGGTAAAAGGGGGCACCCTTGTCTTAATCCTGATCTTAGAGGAAAGGCTTTTAGCCTTTCATCATTGGATATGATGTTAGCTATGGGCTTGTCATATATGACTTTATGTATGTTGAGGAACATCCTTCTATATTCAAATTTTCAAGTTTTCGTGAGGTTTTACCATGAAGGGATGATTAATTTTGTCAAATGCACTTTCTGCATCTACTAAGATAATCATATGATTTTTTATCTTTCATTCTATTACTGTAGTGAATCAGTTATTTATTTGTCTATATTGAACCATCTTTGAATTCTAAGGATAAATCATATTTGTTGATGGCATATGATTCTTTTAAGCTGTTGAATTAAGTTGATAATATATTGTTGAGAATTTTTGCATCTATGTTCATCAAGAATATTGGCTTGCAGTTTTATTTTCTTGTAGTGTCCTTTTCTGGCTTTCTTATTAGAGTAATCCTGGTGTGCCTCTCTCTATGTGTCTCTCATGAATAAATAAATAAAATTTTAAAAAACTTTTAAAAATATGTTTGGGAATGTATCCTCCTCTTCAGTTTTCTTCAGTTCAAGAAAGATTGGCATTGATGTTTGGTAGAATTCACCAGTGAAACTATCTGGTCCTGAGCTTTCCTGTGTTGGGAGGTTTTTTTTATTATTAATTCAATCTTCTTAAAACTTAGTCTGTTCATATTTTCAGTTTCTTTATTATTCAGTCTTGGTAGATTGTATGTTTTTAGGAATTTATCCATTTCTGCTAGGTTATCCAATTTGTTAGCATATAGTTGTTCATAGTAGTGTCCTATGATTTTTTGAACTTCTGCAGTATCCACTGTAATGCCTCATCTTTCATTTCTGGTTTTTTTTTGTTTTTTTTTTTTATTTTTATTTATTTATGATAGTCACAGAGAGAGAGAGGCAGAGACACAGGCAGAGGAAGAAGCAGGCTCCATGCACCAGGAGCCCGATGTGGGACTCGATCCCGGGTCTCCAGGATCGCGCCCTGGGCCAAAGGCAGGCGCCAAACCGCTGCACCACCCAGGGATCCCTTCTGGTTTTATTTACTTGAGTCTTCTCTCTCTTTTTTTGTAGTCTAGCTATGGGTACCAATTTTCATAATCTTTTCAAAAAAAAACCAGATCTTAGTTTCAATGATCTTTTCTATCCCTCTTTTTCTATCTCATTTATTTCTATTCCTTCTGCTAACCCTGAGCTTACTTACTCTTTCCTAGTTCTAATTCCTCAATATATAAAGTTAGGTTGCATGCTGAGTTTCCATTGTCATTTGTTTCAAGATATTTTTTTACTTCTCTTTTGATTTCTTTGATCTATTGGTTGTTTAGGAGTGTGTTAATTCCACATAATTATGGATTTTTCCATTTTCCTATTGTTACTGATTTCTATCTTCATACCATTATGAAGAGATACTTCTGCCATAATGACCTAGCAATGTTTCCTTATGAATTTTCTGTCTGGATGATTGACCCATTGTTGAAAGTGGGATCTTGATATCCCTTACTGTTCTATTATTATTGTATTGTTGTCTCTTCCTTCAGATCTGTTAGTATTTGTTTGATATATTTAAATCCTACAATGTTGGGAGTATGTATATTTAAGATTCTTATATCCTCTTGATGAATTGATTCCTTTATGATTATATAATGACCTTCTTTGTATCCTTACCATCTGTCACTTAAGGTCTATTTTAATACCAATACAGCTATTACTGCTTTCTTTTGGTTTCTTCTTGCATGAAATATATTTTTCTGTTTCTTCACTTTGAACCCAGGTGTGTCCTTAAAACTGAAGTGAGTCTCTTGTAGGAAGCCTATAGTTTGTTCTTGTTTTTGTTGTTTTTTATTTTTTCCAGTCAACTACTTTATATCTTTTGATTGAATAATTTAATTCATTTATATTATAATTATTGATAATTAATTAAGTGTTTTCTGGCTTTCCTGTAGTCTCCTTGTTCCTTTCATCTTCTTTTGCTGCCTTTGTTTGTGAATTGATGGTTTTCCATAATGGTAAATGCTTTCATTCTCTTCTTTTCATCTTTGTGTATATACTGTAGGTTTTTGTTCTGTAGTTATCATGAGGCTTACCTAAAACATAGTCTATTTTAAGCTTACAGCAACTTCAATTACATACAAAAAATTTTGCTTTTTAACTCATTTTTTTAAATTTCACAATTTACCTCTTTGTATATTATATATTCACCAACAAATTATTGTAGCTATTATTACATTTAATACTTATGTCCTTTAGTGTTTTTTTTTTGCTAGAATTAAGTGGCTTGCACAGTAACAAATTATTATATTTTGAAATTGACTATATTAAGTGCTAAGCAATAAGCTTCTCTTCTCTTCCCGCTTGTAAGATTCTTAAGATTCTTTGTCTTTGATTTCTGACAGCTTTTGTAATGTGTCTTGGAAACTAGGTTTCTGAATTGAATTAGGGGGGCCTATGAGTTTCATGAGCATGGATGGTCAAATCTCTTTCCAGATGTGGAAATTTTGAGCCATTATTATTTTTTTAAAATATAATGTCTTGAATTTGTGTGTCATCCTTGTGCAGGCATAAGGATGCTTATCTTCCTGAGACATAGCTTATCTTTTCCAAGACATTCCAGTTTTAGTATATGTACTAGTGAAGCAAACATACAGCCATTATTTTTTAAAATAAGTGTTCTGTCCCCATTCTCCTCTCTGAGAATTACCGGAGTAATTGGTTTGTTCAATAGTATCCCATAGATCACATAAACTTTCTTTGCTCTTTGTAATTCTTTTTTCTTTGCTCTCCCTGAATAGATCTTTTAAAAGATTTTGTCTTCAATTTAAAGATTCTTTCTTCTGCTTGATCCATTTTGATTTTGATTCTCTATTGCATTTTTCCTTTTATTTATTTTATCTTTTACCTCAGAATTTTTTTATGATTTCTTTTTTTTTAAACTTCTCATTTTGTTTGTACCTTGTTTTCCTGATTTCATTGAATTATCTTTCTTCATTTTTTTTGTAGTTCATTGAACTTTCTTAAAACAACTATTTTGAATTCTTGGCTGGGTAAATTCCAGATTTCCGTGTGTTTGGAGTTGATTAATGGAAAATTATTGTGATACTTTTGTGTTGTCATGTTTCCATAACTTTTAATGTTCCTTGATGTCTTGCACTGCTAACTTTGCATCTGAAGTAGCAGTCACCTCCTCCATTCTTCACTGAATAACTTTGGAAAAGAATCATCTTCCTTCAGCCCTATTAGGGATTCTAGGGCTTTTTCATGTCTTCTGTGGACACACATTGCTCCACACTTCTTGACCCCTCTTGTATCACCTTCTTTTTTGTTGTTGATTTGATTGTTTTAAGTTTTCATTTAAATTCTAATTAGTTACCATACAGTGTAATATTAGTTTCAGGTATAATTTAGTGATTCCTCGCTTACATACAACATCCAGTGCTCATCTCAGCAAGTGCCCTCCTTAATACCCATCACCCATTTAGTCCACTCCCTGCCCACGTCCCCTCCAGCAGCCCTCAGTTTCTTCTCTATAGTGGACTCTAAAGAGTCTACTTTATGGTTTGCCTCAATCTCTCTCTCTTTTTTACCCTCTTTGTGCATCTGTTTTGTTTCTTAAATTTTGTGGCAGATTCTTAAGCTTGTATACTTTCTTGGATCCTGTTGCCCAACAGGCGTATTGCTGACAGCCATCCTTTTACTTTCTCATAGGTGATGCTGAATTTTTGGTCTCATCCTGACCTATAGATAAAGTCCAGTTTTCTGTGCGTGCTCACTAGTTATCTGCCAAAGCTCACTCTTGCTACTGTCAGGGGCATATACAAGCTGCCCATGGAGGTGTTTGTGGGCACAACCCACAGAGAGCTGTCAATATCTATGGGCCCATGGTGGGGATTGACAGGGAAGGCATCTCAAGAGCTATGATGTGGGCCTCCTGATGGAGTTTATAATGTGGTTAGTAGAGTTGGTGTTCCTTTGATATGTTCCAAGCTTTTGCTGTTGTTCTACTAGCTGTTTACTACCCCTCGTCATGCAATTCATGATGCAGTATTCTGGATAGGATGAGACAGAAATGGGCCTCTGGCAGCATCCACACAGCTGGGGAAGCCAGGCACTCACTCACATGTTCTCAATTTCCTCCACAAGAGAAATCATTGACTGAGAAGGGCTCTCTTGGCACTAATTGTGCTGCTTTGGGAGAGGGGTGACATGGATAAACTCAAGCTCTTTCTCTTACCTTCTTCAACTTGTTCAGTCTCTGATTTTCTTGTTCCAGTGGTGTGCTGGAACTTCTCTGCTAGATTCCTGGGCTTCCACAAAGACTTTCTTATCTGTTGATGATTGTCTAGTCAGTGATCTCCAGGGCAACTGGGCTGCAGGCAAAAGGGCCAGGAGCCAGTTCATGGACAACTTTTGTGTTCATAGCCAGGACCAAGATCCGTTTGACTCTTGCACAATGCATAGGTAAGTGAGACATCTCCCACGTCCCTTGGCATATGGTGCTGGCTCTCACAGAAACACTTCTTCTGTGGATAAATGCCAATTTGTTGTTGAGGGGGAATATATAAAAAGGTACTCCTTCAATTTTTAAACTAGTGTTTCATTGAATTCTATCTTCCAGTGCCATTCTGAGAAGTCTGATGCTGTACCATTTCCTCATCTGAATGTACCCTGTTTCTTTCCCCCACTCCCTCGAAGTTTTCAGATCTTTCTCATAATGTGAAAATGTGTTGCACCATCTTCCCATTTACTGAGTTTCTCATTTACTTGCTGAACATTTGAGTCTAGAAACGTGCCACCATTTGGAGAAATTTGTTTTATTTCTTTCCCTGGAATTGTTATTATCTTGGTCCTCACTGAATGGATACTAGCATTTTCTTATATTTTCCTTTTCTCTCTTTCACCATTTTTGTTATTTTCTGGAAAATGTCTTTGGCTTTGTCTTTCAAACCATCACTGCAATTTTTATTTATATAGTCACATTTTAATTCCTTCAACTTATCTTTTTTTTTATTTCTAAAGAACTCTTTTCTCAATAGTCTGTATTTATTCCCACTTTTCCATATCTCTGAGGCCAGTAATTATAAGTTTTCTTCAGTTCCCTGAGAATTTTGTTTCCTAGTGCTTCTTAATTTTTTTCCGATGCAATTTTGTATAGATTTGGTACAATTTGATATAATTTTTCCATATATCTTTGGTATCTTTGATTTTCTGTTTCTAATGTAACTAAGACACTAAAAACCTAATTGGAAGTTTGTGTGTATGGATAGAATGAGGTTTGAGAAGTACTTGTCAAGTTGTAGGCTTTGGGTGATAGTACTAGAGACTTCCTGCTGGAAGTCCCTGTCTATACAGAGTTCTCTTGGGTTCAACACACTCCTCAGAGAAAAAATCCTGCAATATTGAGCCTCACAAGCACTCAGCCAGTAAAGGAGCTTTAATATCTCACTGCTTAGTGTATAGACTTTTATTTAATCCCTCCTTTCAGTACAGAATTCTCACCTTCAGTTAATATCACTGAATACAAAATACAGAATACCTCTGGGTTTACCCTAAAGAATAAGTCTCAACCTTTAGCCAGGTACAGAGAAATTGATGACTGGCAGTGTGGTATGGGAAAAAAATTAGGGGTATCATTGATTCTTATAGGCTTTGCACCAATTCTTGTATTTCCAATCCAACCTGCAATCCACTTTCAAGGATACCTATTGTTTGTATTCCATAATTTTTCTCTTTTCTTTTTCATTCTTATTTTTCTGAAGTATATTCTCAAATAGCTCCCTTGGAATGTGTACATATGAAATAAAACTTCTGAATCTTTGTGTATATGAAAATGTAACTATTTTCCTCTGATCCTTGATTGATAGTTTAGCTGGGAATATAATTCTAAGTTTAAAAATCATGTTTTCCCTTATTAAATTCAAGAAAGCATCATTATCTTCTAGTATTCAGTATTATTGTTTGGAAATCTAATACAAGTTAAAAAAAAACTTTTACTTTTACTTAATCCTTACGTAGTTGATGCTTTTATTATCTTCTCATTAACTTGCTCTTTTAGAATTTTATGCTATTTTATTTATTTATTTATATATCTCTTTTAATGATTTTATTTATTTTTTTGAGAAAGAGAGAGACTGTGCAAGCAGGGAGAAGGGCAGAGGAAGAAGAAGAAGCAGATTCTTCCTTGGAGCAGGGAATCCCATGCAGACCTTGATCCCAGCCCTGGGATCATGAACCTGGCCAAAGGCAGAAGGTTAACTGACTGAGCCACCTTGGTGCCACACACTATTTTTATTTATATTGTATTATTTACATAAAATTTATATACTGTTATTAGTATATATAATGTACTCTAGTATATATGTTTATATACTATTATTAATATTAATGTCATATATAGTATTATTTATATACTACTAAATATCATAAATTTCAACCCAGCAGTAATCTACCCTGTAATGGTCTTAACAGGAGCCTGGTTTTATTCAGATACTACCTCTCCTCCACACAACCCTTGTGATTCAAGTAAACTTGCTTCATTTCCACTCTCAGAGTGATATTTAATTAATCCTAATCTTGTAATATGATCTCATCCCGCTTGTTAGTGATTGTTTTAGGAATGGGCAGGGGACCCAATTCTGGACAAGGGAGAGTTGCTGAAGGCTTTTGAGAGTCTTACTGTTCTTAGGAGAGAAGTATGGGAAGCCTGTTTGTCTCTCTTTTCCTGAAAAGAACAAGGAAGAATATTGTATCCCTTGCTTCTGTCATTCATTTTGGATAACGAGAAAAGCTATCTCTAAAACAGAGCTGACCCACAGGGCAGTGGATAACAAAGAGAGCAGCATTCAAATAAAGATGAACCCCAATTATACTAGACTTGGCAACTGCTTTGCTTTTAGACTTCCTGTCACATGTGCCAATAAGATTTCTTATTATTTAAGACAGTTTGGGGACGCCTGGGTGGCTCAGCGGTTGAGCATCTACCTTCAGCTCGGGGCGTAGTCCTGGAGTTCCAGGATTGAGTCCCACATCAGGCTTTTCGCAGGGAGCTTGCATCTCCCTCTGCCTATGTCTCTGCCTCTCTCTCTCTCTCTCTCTCTCTCTCTCTCTGTGTGTGTGTGTGTCTCATGAATAAATAAAATATTAAAAAAAAAGACAGTTTGTACTTGGTTTTCTGTTACTCAAAGCTGAAAGTGTCATAGCTGATACTAAGGTTGTAGAAAAGTTTTTTGTCTTTTATTCTAGGTCACATGGACTGAAGAGGAGTGGAGAATATGGATGAGGAAGAGGATTGTCGTCTTCTGGTGTAGTTTAGTAGTCAGAATTTGAGTTTAGCTGACAGCATCAGCTCTACTCTCTTTATACCTGGCAGTTCTAAGTCCTATGCCTCTTTAGATGTGTCATACACAGCATATATTGTCATGGTTTCTGGAGACAGAGTACTTGGGTTCAAATCTTGGCTCTGTCATTTCTTAGCTAGGTAATCTTTTGCATGTTTTTAAATATCTGTGTGCTTCAGAGAAGAGTTGTATTAAATGAGTTATATGAAAAGTTTTTAGCATGTAGAAAGTGCTGTTTAATTGTTAGCTATTAACAGATTACTCCAAATCATTTCTCCTCTTCATTTTTTAGTAACAGAACCCAAATCTTGTTCAAGATGTTCAGTTAGAAGTACTAATTTTCCAAAATTATCTTACAGCTGGATTTGTCCATGTAATGAAGTTCAGACCAATAAAATGCAAGCAGAGATCTACTGGATATGGCTAAAAGAACCTGAAATGGTTTTGCTCAAAAGCACAATCCATTTTTTTCTTGGCCCATCTCTTTGCTCACATCTGGAATGGGGAATGATGCTTGGATACAGAAGAGCCATCTTGTAATCATAAGAGCAAAATCTACACAGTTTGGACCAGAGTTGGAAAAGAGGAGCCAATTCTGATGACTTCCTTTAGCAGTATATTAGCCCTGAACTGACTCTGGAGTCCTTATTCTGCAAGAAGGAAAAACACTGTTTTGTTAAGCACTGTATTTAGGTCTGTTACATACAGCCAAAGCCAAACCTAATTACTACACAAGAGACCTTCTGCGTAAGGTGGTGCTGTTTTTTTGCCTTTTGAGACGTTGGTTTAAGGGAGGTTATTTTCTTATTATGCTTTATACTTTCAAAAGATTTCTATCCACCCCCCCTTTTTTTTTTTAACATTTTAGAAGTTGTTTGGTTATCTACAAATAATTTCAATGACTTCTTCCATCCTCTTTACCTTTAAGGGTTTTTTAAAGATTTTTATTTTAAATAAATAAATTTAAACTTATGAGAGACACAGAAAGAGAGGCAGAGACATAGGCAGAGGGAGAAGCAGGCTCCTTGGGGGAGCCTGATGCGGGACTCGATCCTGGGGCCCCGGGATCATGACCTGAGCTGAAGGCAAATGCTCAACCACTAGGCAACCCAGGTGCCCCTACCTTTAGATTTACTCCTTTTTTATTCTTATATTTTCTTCTCTGGAGTAAAGGGAAATAACAGTAATGCCTATCCTGGGTACTGTCACCTTTAATTCTTTCAGGGGCTATGAGCAATGTAAAAAAAATAAATGAAGCATCCAGCAGATGTCTGATACAGGTGAGCATTATGGAGACATAGAGAATACATGTTCCTGGTAAAAGTTTTTAAATACAAATAAAATAGTTATTGTATTGTTCAAAGAAATAACTTGCAAGCACAATCTGACTATAGGCTAAAATTCTGCAGATTCTGCATATAAGACATACTTGATGCAAAAAAACTGTCACACTTACTGAGCTGCAATGCACCTACTCACCAAAACACGAACATCAGTAATAACAACAATATACAATTAAGACCTTTTAAAATTGAAAGTATATTTAGCTAAAATATTTCCCCTTATTTTCTTACAAATTGAAACTGGTTTTCCCCTTTCTGGTTTTTGACTGATACAGAAGATAATGCAGTAACTCTAATATTATACTCAACAGACAAAAGAAACAAACAAAAATCCTCTGTGGGGGTTGCTTTGTCTTTGGAAGAAAACCAACCATAAGCAAAAATGTAAGATAGAAACATCTACATTTCCCACCCCCATCCTTCTTCAGTTACTTTCCTCTCTCTGCCTTAATATATATGTTCAGGAGTTGTATTATAGTAATGGCTTATAATACACTTTAAGACCCTAATTAACAAAGCAGTTGTTACTACTGATATCCAGTTCCTTGCACATAAACCACCAAAGTGTGTCTTGCTTTCCAGTAAGACTGAATACAAATGGAATCTACCAACACCAGGCTTGTGCTGCTCCCAATTCCTACAGAGATGAGTGGATTGCAGTGGTAACAGTGGTTAGCTCTTGTTCTGTTGGTTAGTTCTTTGGTCCTAAACACTTACATCTGCATAGATAAAAGTTTGGCCAGCAAGAAACTGAGGTTCAGAATGGAAAACCGTACTTAAGTTCACACAGTAACTGGAGAAGCTGGAATTCTTATCATGCACTGCCTAATAAGAAAACTGATGGAGTTTTCCTTATGCCATTAAAGCTCCCCTGATGGAGGAAAATTACAAAATCTGGACTCTTAAACAGACAGTGAATTGGACTGATAATCAGGAAAACAAGGGTCTAAACTAGACTCACCGGCCGAGTGGTTTAGGCAATGGACTAAACGAGACTCATCAACTTGGAGAATTTTATTCATCACTTTGTTCACATTGGTAATCATTTTTTTTCAGATTCTAAATTGAATGCCTCTATAATTCTAATGTTAGTTTTAAATATCAAGTTTTAGACTATAAATCTCTAACTAGTAGGAACTTTGTCTAAATATGTGAATTGTGTAGTACACATCTAGGCAGATCTTGAAAATGTTCTTGATAATGTCAATAATTTGTCATATTTTAAACATTTTTCTTATTACTTTTTGTCTCTATATTAATATGTTGTGGAACTCTACACAGGAAAGGCCCATGTAGTCATTCATGTCTTTGGCACATGTTTCATTGACAGGCTCTAATTCAGATGTCTGCATAAAGAGAATGTGAATTTTTTTTTTAATTTTTATTTATTTATGATAGAGAGAGAGTGAGAGAGGCAGAGACACAGGCAGAGGGAGAAGCAGGCTCCATGCACCGGGAGCCCGATGTGGGATTCGATCCCGGGTCTCCAGGATCGCGCCCTGGGCCAAAGGCGGGCGCCAAACCGCTGCGCCACCCAGGGATCCCAAGAATATGAATTTCTATCACATCTTTGCCATTTGTGGGAAATAGAGCCCTAGTTTAATGTAGTAAAGAGTATTTCCTTAGGATTTTTATAAGATAGATTCCTATTAGAATATTTGGTAGAAGCAAGTTCGGAAATATTTTGTGTCAATAGGAAATTTAGTCCATGACTGAAGACTAGGTGGTTTTTATATGTGTGGCTACAAAATTTCACTTAAGTATTCCCTTGGTAATCTGGAATCTGAATTCCCAAAGAAAAACATAGATATGACTAATAATAATTTGTGTTTCAACTATATTCTAAAACCAGTTTTTGACTTAACTTTTAAGTTCCCTTTTCCTGTAAAAAAATTTGCTCTGTCACATTGCCACACAACATCCTGTTACCCTATTTTCCTAAGCTGGCAGGAAATGGCCCACTATTGATGTCTGAAATGGGGAAATACTTCTCACTGATCTCATATTCTTTGATCAAAACTTAACCTCATCAACATGAACCACTTAGATGAGACCATTTGGAAATATAGCGTAGGTTCCTATTTGTTTAAAGGATGAGGGAAAAATCTGTTCCAGTGAAACATAACAAAATTCAGACTGTTATATTTAAGATACATTGCAGTATTTGAATTCTCATCTTCTCTCATCAGTCAGTAATTACATTTATAAATCATGCATCTGCAATGTACCTAGCTATTCTTCCCAGAAGTAACTTTGCTGTTTAGAAAGCTAGCCAAAAAACTGATCTGGTTACAGGATATTTGTTTTCTTACCACAATGGGTGAAATGCTACAAAATAGCAAATTAAATTAAAAGCAAATAACTTTGTAATGGACAATCATTTATGCCCTAATGTTAATTATTATAATTATAATTTTACATTTTCATAACTAGATGAACTGGAAACACTGAAAGGAATAAAAAATAAGGAAAAGGAAATTATTAATTTTAGATTTCAGGATTAGGAAGGTAGTGCTGGTTGAGCTACAAGTAGGATTTCTGCATACAATTCACTCATTAATTAATTCATTCATTAATGTATTCAGTCAAATGTATGCCTTAATTATTTATAATGTGTCACTCTGTCTTTTAAAAGCTGGAGATAGAAAGACAAGTTGCAGCCAGAAACAAGATGACAATATTCAGTAACTGTATTCTGGGGAAGGGAGATGATCATAAGATGAGAAGAACAAAAAGCTAAGCCAAAGGGAGGTTGTACTAAATGTTGACTATTCAGATATTTGGCCTGTGGCCAAAACTGCTTTCCTTCCTGATGATACTTTAGTCAGAGTAAACAAAAGCAAGCATGTAGTGTAGACAAAGAACAAACAAACAAACTCATATCTTTCAACCTTTTACTGACAACTATTATTTCTGTACATATTCTGTAATTTCAATAGAACAATCTGATTGCAATAACAGTTTATTTGGCAATATCTTTGACCTAAAACATGCATTAATTTTTCTTTAGAATAGCTATGGATTTACAGTTCACCACATTGTAAATGATATGGAAGTTTCACCTTACTCAAAAGTAAATAACAATATAAAATATCAATACACAGAAAATGATGAAGATATTGATTTTAATTAAATGAATGCCTCAATGATTTTTCCTCATTCTCATTCTTCTCATATTTATTTAAGCATAATAAGATTTATTTTTTTAACAAAGTGAAACAATTTTTCAATAGAAGACTTTAAATGATACCATAGTTTTTACATGACCATAACACAGAAAATAATCTTCTTTCATACAACCTTTTTAAAGGTATATTCTGCTCACCTGGTTTTTCTTGTTCTGTCAAAGCTAATAATTTATTACAATGCACAGAAGACAAAAGGGTATCTTAAACTCAAGGAAATAGGAAACAACAGAAAGATTTCTTGAGATCACTATAATACAATAGTTTACTATGCATTAACTTAATAATGCCCAGTAAATAGTAAGGCATGCACATTTGATTTCTAGTAAAAATATCTAGATTATGTTTATAAAGAAATTGATAAGAACCATTAGCTACCATATAAATATGTAACTTAAGAAATATTTCAATGGAATTATTACTTATTAATGGCTTATTATGGGTTATGGGTTGGATTGTGTCTCCTTCAAATTCATATGTTGAAATCCTAACCTTCAGTATTTCAGAATGTGACCTTATTTGGAGATAGGATCTTCACAGAGGTAATCAAGCTAAAATGAGGTCATTAGGATTGGCAATAATCCAATATGACTGGTGTCCTTTAAAAAAGCGGAAAGTTGAAGACAGACACACACAGAGGGAGAACGAACACCATGTGATGAAGAAGGCGAGACAGGAGTGATATACTTTCAAGTCAGAAAATGCCAGATGTCCAGCAAAGTACCAAAAGCTGGTAGAGGCATGGAACAGATTCTTCCTCACATTCCTTAGAAGGAACCAACCCCACTGACACCTTGATCTTAGATGTCTACCCTCCAGAACTATGAAACAATAAATTTCTATTGTTTAAGCCACCCAGTTTGTGGTACTTTGTTATGGCAGCCCTAGCAAACTGATAAACTGAATCTCTGATCTAATACTATCTCCAGTAGTGCTTTGTTTATTGCTTACCACATGGCTTCTATCTGTTCGGTTTTATAACTCTCTGTGACTGGTAATATTAGCAATAACAATACTAATAGTTACACTTAGTTTTCTATATTCCATATTCCAAGCTATTTTGATCATTTCTGACCAAATGAGATGAATGGGGAATAAGGGAAAAGTAACTTTGTTACTTTATTAGGTACTAATGATTAATATTAAGTAAGTTTTATTAAGCCACTGAGGGTTTGGGGATAGGTTCAAGGAGCTTATGTTATTTACCCTAATATAGAAATTGTTATCATGAAGTGGGGTACTGCTCCAACAAAATCTGAAAGTATGAAGCCTGAGGATAGGTGGCATGTGATAAGGACTGATAAGGAAATTGATATTTAAGACTGGAAAAATGCTGAAATCTTTGCTAAAAATCATTGCCTAATGTACCTTAGGCAGAAGACTACATGTTGACTAATCATTTCTAGTTAGATGTTAAAATGTTTCACAGCCCTACTGTGTGTTGTCTATTATTAGCTGCATCTCAGAAGTATGACAAAGAAGAAATGAACTCAGGGAATAATTAGCCAGTTTGCAAAGCAGAAATAAATGTTCAGAAATTCAAGGTCTTTCGAGGTTGGAAAATCCAACTATTTATAGAGATTGAACTAAAAAGACTTTGAGTGACAACACACAATAAGGAAAACTTTCCAGCTGAATAAAGTGACTCAGTGCAAAGGTCAGAGTAGGGCTTGACTCCAGTTGTTCAAAGAACCCAATAGTAGCCATAATCAAGCTGAGTGAGCAAGAGGCATGAGGATGAGGAAGCAGCCATATAAAATAAATTTGAACATTATTTTTAGGAAATAACTTTGGGTATGATAGCTGGCTATATGAAAGTGGCAAAGTACACAGACAAGGAGTCTTCAGTTTTTGAGGGAATTGTAAAGGAAACCACAAGGGCACTCTTGAAAAAAGTTATTATTTTTAAATTCAAAAAATAACAATTCTTGTACTCCCACACACAGAAAGCAGAGTAGGCATGCCTCCTCCAAGGAAGGCATGCTGTCTAAACTCTTTTAAGATGTGGCTAAAGAAAATAATGACAACGAAGAGGCTCCAAGATGTCAGATCCAAGTGCCACAGAGGAGAAGTGACAAAGCATTTACTCCCAAAGAGTAGAATCCAGGCCTAGTCCAGCAACTCCCCCCACCCCCCGCTCCGCCACCCCTCTACTCTGCTACTACCTCTGGTGTGAGACTTTCACAGTTTCTGTGCAGGGGTATTACTGAATCAATAAGGAATATTGACTACTATGTATCTGTTATCCTTCCTCTTCCCAATTATTAGTATTCATTGTAGTTTTGCTGTATGTGGATGTGAGGTAAATGTACAAATAAGTTGTCTTTTTTGTTCATATGTCACCTGATCATGAGGAACCACATGTAGACCTGACAGAGAAGACAGAGAACTTGGATTCCCCCATTCACTGCATGGGGTAGCACTGGATTATTTTCTTTGGGAAGAGAGGGGACAGAGGTGAGTTTCTCTGATATACAAGAGGAAAAATAAGATATTTTCTAGACCATAATTTAGACTATAGTTAAGACTATGTTATGTGTTCAACACTCTTCTTTCTCTTCCTGGGCACATAAGACAATTACATGTCATTCTCCTATGAAAATATATTGAGAGACATATGACTTAGTTTAGGACAATGGAACATATGCAGAAATAATGTAAGGCACTTTTATACCCAACCCTTAAAACCATATTACACAATGATCTATTTCTGTATTTCCTTTCAATATTAACCTTGTATATTTTTTTCAGATACACTAAAGGACAGAAACATCTTTGGTCCCTGCATCACCACTTGGAGGGGAGCTTCTCAGGAGATCTGCCTGCAGACTGTTGCCAGAATGCAAAATAAGCAGAAATTCCAAGGTCTGTTTGTTATTATCATGAAGCCAAGTCTATCCAGCCTGAGACACATACTCTAAGGACATTGTAGCCCATGCCAGGCCACATTCTAGTCAACAGTTTGCAATACGGTGAAAGTCTAGAGAAATCTAATACAAAAATGCAGCTAGGCTTTGCACCTTGATCTGAAAATATCCAACAGGGCCACAATGTTCAAAATTACCCTGGGTAATAGCTATTCTAGTGTGCAGTTTCTCTGCTCACTAGAGTTAAGTTTTCCTTAAGGATCAGACAAAAAGTTATTATAATGTCTGTAGGAATCACTATAGGAAAGATGCTATAATGTCTATAGGAGCTGCTATGAAATATAGCATAGCCAGAATAGTTTTATATTGCACACTTAGATCTATCTGATGTATTTTGGAACATCTGTTTTTCCAGTTTTGATCAGTTCTTCTCTATATTCCCATACATAGAGACCAGCCATGCTGATATTATTATTATTATTTTTTTTACTTAGATTCTGGAATGGAAATTTAGATACATATATCAAAAAGACAGTAGAGCTAAAGAAATCAATTCCTACTCCTTGATGGCCTCTTGTTTGGTGTCCCTTTTGCTTACTCTCTTATCATATTCTTACCTCCTTTCTAGAAGGAGGTAAAAATTATGCTCATTTGGAACTGGTGACAAATCTAGTATTTGGCAAATCATTAACTCTCACTACTCTCTTTATTCTCCAGGAGTTCTAGACCAGAGACATGATTTTCTCATTTTTCTTTTATTATATTTGCCTTTATTTTCAAAACTGGATATGTTAAATTCTTTCTGCACAATGAGAGGGAAGCTTTTTTCATATGCATTACATTTTTTTCTCATTTTCCTTTTTCCTTTTGATTTTGTCTATTATGGTTTTGGATTTTTTGGTGTGTTTTTGTATGAAAGTCTTCTCCATGATTTTATAAACATCTATCTATTATCCATTTAATTTTATTTCCTCAATTTTTATCAGCTTAAATCTTTGACTCATCTGGGCTTAATTTTTCTATAAAACATGTAATAGAAATTCAGTTTTTTTTCAAATGGCTAAGTGGTTGTTCCACAAATGTATTTTGAATGATACAGTTTGGTCTGTTCCCTGTCAATTTATTATTCCCCTGTTAAATTCCCATTTGTACTTGTTGCAATTTCTGGAATCTCTATTTTTTTCATCCTTTATTTAAAAATATATTCCCATGCAGCTTTAATTTTTTCTTCTTACTGATTTAATTATTCTTTATTTTACTGATGTTTATTTATCTGCCTTGAGTGATGGTATTACCAGTCTTTGTTCCACTTTCCTTATCATATTTTATGTTTCTCCTAGAAGGTAACATCTAATTCCATAATTTCAAATAATATTTAGAAAGGACTCCAAAATTAAAATTCCTGGTTTGGGCTCTCTCTAAAGTGCCAGAATAGTCACCTGTTATGTGTATCTCTCTCTTTGTCCTATGAGCATCTCAAAGTTAATATATCTAAAATGGGAGCTCATCATTCCTACTGTCTCCCTCCTTTTTAGCCTGAGTCGATTTTTCTTTTTACCTTTCTTACTTTATTCAAAAGCAACACTGCTCATTCATTCTGATTAATAAAGAATGTTACCCCCATTTCATAATCTTTATGTAAATTCGAGATAAGAAACATTTCTCAAATACGCATTCTGTCCCCATCCATTAATTCAGAACTCACCTCTTAGACCAAGACAAAGCCCCTGTAGTAGCTTTTCTTTCTTTAACATCTGCACTTTTACACATTTATCCTTTAGATGGTTTCCAAAGATATAATGTAAAGCATAGATCTGATCATTGCACCCTCCTACTTAGAAGCACTATGTGTTTCTACAATACCAAATTCCTTTTTCATCTTTATCTTCACTCTGTCGGGTCCTGTCTTGCACTAAAAACCATGTGTTACAGCTATTTGGGATTGCTCACTACACATCAAATATGCAATTCATGTTCAAACCTACTTTCACATTTCCATCCAATTGCCTTCAATCCACTTTTCCTTCTATGTCTGCCTAACATGCACCTGTGCATCCTTCATGGTCTGTCAAATTGCTAGTTTTCTTTTACCTTCCCATGTATTCTACTTTTGGTCCTTATTCACTTTAAATAAACTGTCATAATACTATCTAGTACAAAACATTAAAGTTACTTATTTGAATGGCTGCCCCTGAAGATAATTCCTTTCTTATTCGCATTCTTATCTACAGCACCTAGCAAGTTTGAATTCAAACTGGAAGAAAATTTCTAGTAACATTTGACCATTTTTTAATGTAATAGCACACATTCCATTTACCCCATTCAAATTGGTAATCATGCAAGTGAATTACTCTTCATCATTGATTATAGTCTTGGTGGGGGAGTAATTGTAGGTCCCACTCTACTATAACTTGAGATAATAAATCCAGCTTCTTCTCTGTGCCTTTTGGACCAGTCAAGGAAGAGCATGTGAATAATACAGGACCAGAGTGGATGATACAAAGAATAGAGTTAATTATACAGTGGCTGAGGACTACCTAGAGGTCACTCATCTCATCACCATCAGCAGCATTCTAACTAGGATATGAGACTGAACTTGATTGCTTTTTACTTCTTGACCATGCAAAGCTTCTTCTGTTTTTAATTAAATGTCACTTTTTAAATGAAGCCTACCTAACTGATCCATTTTAAGTTATAATCTCTACAAATTCCTGATCCACATACTTTGTTCAAATTTTAAAAAATTTACAAGGTACTTATCTTCTAACATACTACACCATTTATTTGTTAATAATGTATCCACACTAGACTTTTTGTGTTTACTATTTGCATGGTATACATTTTTCCCTACCTATTTACTTTGAATCTGTCTGGGTCTTTATATTCAAAGGATGTCTCTCATAGACAACATATAGTTGGAGTATACTTTTCCTCTGTTCTGATAATATCTGCTTTTGTGCAAAGTTTATGCCATGAACATGCAATACAATTATTGATGTGGTTGGATTTGGGCATATCATTTTATAATCTGCTTTCTCTTTGTCTCCTCTGTTTTTGTTTTTTTTGTTGTTGTTTTTCTCCTGTTACTGATTTCTGATTCCTTTTGTATTACTAGAGTATTTTTATGATTTTTTAAATTTTAATTCCTCTGTTGGCTTTTTAATTATACCTCTTTGCATATTTTTAAGTTTACACTAGGGATTAAAATATACCTCCCTATCTATTCACAGTCTATTTGCAATTGACACTGTGCTAGCTTATGTAAAGTGTATGTAGGAATACACAGGAATCATATAGGTTTATTAACCCTCCAAATCCTTTATGTTATAATTATCACATATATTACATCTACATACATTATAACTCCAAGAAAATGCTATAATTTTTCTTTAATCACTGTTATATACCTTAAAGAAACTAAATGTAAAATAATGTATTTTGTATTTATCCAGATACATACCATTTTTTATTCTCTTCATTACTTCCTGAAAATACAGACTTTAATTGGTTATCATTTCCCTTCATACTGAACAACTTCCATTAGCGTTTATTATAATGCAGATAGGCTAGGAAAAATTCTTTGTAGTATTATTTTATTTGAAGACATTTTTATTCTTCATCCTGAAAAAAATGTCCACTGGATATAGAATTCTAGATTGATCATGTTTTTGTATTTAACATTTTAAAGATTATTGTTTCACTGTCTTATGATCTTCATATTTTCCTTTTTAAAAAAATATTTTATTTATTCATTAGAGACACAGGTCAAGAGAGGAGCAGGCTCCATGCAGGGAGCTTGATGTGGGACTCGATCCTGGGACTCCAGGATCACACCCTGGGCCAAAGACACGGGCTTAAACACTGAGCCACCCAGGCATCCATGATCTCCATATTTTCCAATGAGACATCAGAAATCATTCAACTTGTCATTCCCTCTATATAATGTGTTCTTTTTCTACTTTCAAGATTTTCTCTTTCTTGCCAATTTTCAGAATGATTTAATTAATCTTGGTACTTCTTTGGGTTTACTGAGCTTTCTGATTATTTAAATGTATTGCTTTTACAAAATCTGAGGAGATTTTTAGTCATTGTTTATTCAAATATTTCACCTGCTCTATTCTATTTCCCCTTGCATTATTGGACTCCAATTGCACATATGTTCAAACTTTTCATATTGTCCCACAGAGGCCTTGTTCAATTTTTTCAATCTTTTTTCCTTTTTTTTAGCAGATTAGATGACTTCTATTGATATAACTACAAGTTCAAAAATTCATTATTATCTCCATTATGCAGTTACAACTATCTAGTTATTATTTTTCAGATGTTGGATATTTCATCTAGAATTCTTATTTGATTTCGTTATAGATTTAAAAGATTTTCTCTATAAGGGATTTCTTATTTTTTTCACTACAAGCATATTTTCCTTTATCTTATTAAATGTAGTTAAAATAGTTGCTTTAAAAATAGTGTTTATTAATTTAAACTTCTGAGTCATTTCAGTACTGAACACCATTGGCTGTATTTTCTTTTGAGAAAATGAGTTCTTCATATGTTGAGTGACTTTAAACTGTAGTGTGGACATTGTGAATAATATTTTGTGGAGGTCTCGGATTCTGTTATAGACCTCTGAACAATATTTATATTTATATTTATATTTATATTTATATTTATATTTATATTTATATTTATATTTATATTTATATTTATATTTTAGTAGGCAATTTACTTCATAAAACTGCAAACACAGACGTTGTCAGAAATACCTATGTCAATTCAGTTATTTTTTCCCTTGCTAGGCTGCTTGTAGTCTGTCCTGGTCTTATATAAATCAGAGATCAGAGAGAGACTTGGGCAACATTATTCACAAATTCGAATTTTCTCTCCTGCTCTTTCCCAGTATTATCCCCATTTACTTTCCAGCAACTGTGGTTGCCCCAAATTCTGTCTCCTGGTTCGTGAGGGTAGAATAACTATATGATTCTTATCATTGTTTTACCTGCTTTATGTGAAGCCATTGGCATATTGTCTCAGTTTCTCTTCTAGTTAAAGGATATAGCAACAAGAAACTCATCCTGTCCATTTTTCTTGTTTTATGTCTATATCATAAGCTATATACTTTTCTTCTCTCTTCAGAGTCTTTACGTAGGTCAGTTGTTAAACAGAGTTTGTAGTTGTTACCTGTGGGTGGGCCAGTTGGTTATAAACTTAGCCACACTGGAACAGAACTCCTATAATTTTTTTAATCCAGTTTGTAATTATATTGTATGTGTGCTCAGGACAAGGATCATTATTTTTTTAATGTTTCCAAATAACTAAGTAATTAGTAATTACTTCCTATTAGTATTAGTAATACTGAATATACATTTATAAAAAGAATGAATGCAATAGAAGTAACTAAGAATGGCTATAACTAAAAATAAGACAATTGTATATGGAAAATATAAAAAATTATTGAAATACACAAAGTAGTGATGCCAAAAAAGGAAAAACTCAATCTAAAAAAATGTGTTATTTATTCATAAATTAATCTACACATTTAGAAATTACACTAAAAATCACAGCTTTGATAAGCTGTGTCTACAAATTTATAAGGAAGAACAAAAGAAAAACTGAAACAATTTTGAAAAAAAAAAGCAAAGTGTACTTCATTGATGATTAAAAGACTTATATAAACCATATAATTAACTTAGTGTGTTATTTGCACAAATATAAAAAAACATTAATTAGACATAAAGACAAGAACTAGAGACATACATATATGGGTATTTCATATGTGACAGGTGATGTGTACAATCAATAAATTCTTTAATGGTGCTAAGAAAATTAGTTTTCTGCATATAAAAATAATATCTGTTCACTTGTCTTACATAAGTTCCAGAGAGATAAAAAGCTAATTATAATAAATTAAAACATTATAAATCATGAAAATAATCGTAGTTAATATTTCTAGGACTGTGTGGTTAAAATTTCTTAGAAAAAGCACAAATCTCAAATAAAAATGATAAATTTTACTTAAAATTTAAAACAGCTAAATTTCATTTTAAAAAATTGTTTATTTATCTATTTATTTATGAGAGACACAGACTGAGAGAGAGGCAGAGACACAGGTATAGGGATAAGCAGGCTCCATGCAGGGAGCCCGATGCGGGACTTGTTCCTGAGACTCCAGGATCACAACCTGAGCCGAAGGCAGGCACCCAACAGCTGAGCCACCCAGGCATCCCACAAAACAGCTGAACTTCAAAAGAAAATCTGAAATCTTTTCAGTTGATAAAACTGTAAATTAAGTGTCCAACTCTTGATCTCACGGGTCCTGAGTTCAAGGTCTTGATCTTAGGGGTCCTGAGTTCAAGACCTGCATTGGGCTCCATGCTCAGTGCGGAGCCTACTTTAAAAAAAGATACTTTTTATTATGACAACTTAACATGCTGCTAGAAATTAATAAGGAAAGTACAGAGAACCTAGCATAATAGGGGAAATAATGAAAGGAAATTAATTGATGAATAATGCATAACAAAAATTGAAAAATATGAACAACATCACTGGGAATTAGGAAAACACAGATTTTAAAGATGTGATATCTATTCACACTCATCAGATTGACAAAAATTAAGTTCTGAGTACCAAGCACTTGCAAACATGTAATGAAATAGGAACTCTTACACACTATTAGTGGGAATATATATTAGTCACTATTAGATAGTAATTTTCAATATCTAGTACAGTTAAAATTTGTGTATTTTAAATCTCAGAAATTCTACCAGGACTGTCTCATAGAAAAACCCTAGCACTTATGCACAAAAAGACACATACAAAAATGTACATAAATATTTGCAGTGGTATAGATTTAATAAATAACAAGCTCATAAACAGACTATAAATAAAATGCAATATATTTACACAAAGGAATATTATAAAGCAGCTTAAATGAATGAAATAGAATACATGTTTTACTATGGAAAAATGTGAAAACACAATATCAAATTAAGAATACAGATGTATATACACAGTATGGTACCATTTATTTATGCATTTAAAGTGAAAAAGCAACATTATATATCTTTATAGCCCTATACCATGTCATAAGTATACATAAACTACATGGGAATGATATATAGTAAATTTATTTTTTTTGATATATAGTAAATTTAAATGAGTAGTTAAATGTGGGTTATTTCTTAAGTGGATGACATGTACATGAATGCTCATTGTATTATAACCCATATGTTTTAAAATTCATATATGGCTGGAATATTTAATATAAAATAAAGCTAATAATAATATCTAGGTGGTAGTATTGTTTGGAGAATTAAATGAGGTAATACATATAAATAACTTCAGTAAAATAATAAGGATAGGGCAGAGAAAATTTTTCTATAAAATCACATCAGCTAGAAGTTGTTATGAAAAAATACATCATGAAAATATCTAGCAATATCAATAATAGAAAACATTAAAAATGTAATAAATGAGACCGATACTAAAATTCACTCTATTACCAGGATAGATAAACATCAATTCAAATAAATGAAAAGATAAACTGGGTCTCCAGATAAGAAGATTCAAATTTGTAGAGATGCTACTCCTTTAAAAATCAATTTGTATGTTAATCATATCATAAAGAAAATTTAAAGATAAATTACTAACAGGGAAGTATATTTTCAAACAATTTTTGCATGGTGATAATATTTGAATAATAGGACTCTTCTTAATCAGTAAGAAAAAAATAAGACTACAGAATTTTAAAATAGGCAAAAGAAATGAGCAGGTAATTCACAAGTGATGAAATATAAATAGCCAATAAACTCACAGAAGATGCTCAATTGTACAACTAATCTGAACTGCAATATTAAGGAAGCAATAAGTTTCACTTTATTCAATTAGCAAGCACTTTTAATAATCTAATATTTATTTGGGCAAAATTTCCATAATAGTAGCAAGAAAAGGTCAGGAGAGTCTTCCACAAATAAACAACTATAAACATGGCAAAAATACTAAAAACTACCATTTGAAGGCACCAGAAAACATCCAGTAGCAGGCAGAAACTTGATAACTTGATAAATATTTATTCTAGAAAGCATGCCCCTGCAGTAGACAAGAATTCCAACTTGGTGACTTTCTGATCTGAGGAAGCTCCATTATTAGAACAGGTAAGATGGTAAAAAGCCACAAACTTAATAATAGAGCAGCAGAAATAGAGTTCAGATCCAGAGACGAGCTGAAAATCATATCAAAATCTGAACATAAACTGCCCAAATCCCTGGCAGACTTCTAGATTAATGTTTCAAGATTGAAAAATAAATAAATAAATAATAGTATACATTAATGATACGGTAATATAAATACTTAGAACACACTTGAAGAATACTTGATCTGAAATAATACCATCTGGAAATTCTAAGATTCAAAACTGTATGTATAGTGTGTCCTCATTTTTGAAGGGAAAAAAAAGGAAAGAAGGAAGAAAAGAAACATTTATATCTGTGTCCCAGGTGTTAGTGGTCTTCTTTGTCTTTTGTCTCAAGAGGGCATAGATATTTTTAAGTGAATTCACTTCCAAATCTTCACTTCCATTAATGTGTATTCTCTCAGTACACGGGTCTGTCTGAAAATATGTTGAAATATATTTTGGATTCTTTTCCTACTACTGCCTTCACTTTTAAAGAAAATCTTTATAAGGTTGGTTTTTTTTGTTTGTTTGTTTGTTTTGTTTTTTTTTAGTCGATGATGGTAGTAGTCCTATTTTAAAATGTTAATACTTGTTACTCATCAGAAATTAAATGTTTTGAAACTATATACACATGAGAAAAAATGTCTAATGTGAACCTAAAAATGCTCTCAAGGTCTTCCAAATTTATTTTAGAGTATATGAACCAAAAAATTGAACTGTTGCCTAAAGAATCTTGTCACGCAAAAACCTTAGTGAGTAGTGTGAATTTTACTGAAGATCTTACAGGGAAGATAGCTCAGCAGACAATTTAAAAATGTTTTACTAGACATTTTTGTTCTCCTAGCACTTTTAGAGTACACTGCCACAGGAGTTTTTAATTTGCTTTCTCCTGTTCTCTCATACTTACAGATTTACAGGATCCCTTCTCTGCCCTTATGTACTACCCCAGCTTCTATCTCTAGACTTTTGCACCTAAATTTACATCTGTGTCTCATGCTACAGAACAACTCATCCTTATCAGAAACCAGTTCAGCAACCATCTTTTTTTACTTGAGTCTTATTTGGGGCTGTTCTTTCACAAAAATTACAGCATCCTTTGTAAATACATACATATGACTAGAAGAAATTTCTCTGAAATTTTAATGTTTATGTGGAATTTTAATTTTCTTCTTTGTGTTTTTCTGTATACTTTCTCAAAATTTCCACAAATACCTTGTTGCTTTATAATAAAAAGGAAGTTATGAAAAATTGAGACATAAAACTAAAAGAAATGGAGTAAAGGTTTATGGGAACTTAAAAATGATAAAGTAAGCTTCACAAGTCAATGGCAAAGAGATAGATTATTTTTAAAGTGCTACTAGGAAAATTTGGAAAACAAAAGATTTTGATCCTCACTTGATACCACATTTGAAAATAAATTCTAAATAAATAATTCAATGTAACAGATAAAACAGTATTTTTAAAAACTGGAAGGAAAATATAAGAAAATTAGACATTAATGATGGGAAGACATTCTGCGTATAGAAATGGTTGGAGAAATCACAAGAAAATATACTACAGAGACACCCAAGTTTCAGCAGATCAATTGGTTCTATGAAAACTGTGAAATGCTGTTGATATTAATGTAACTTAAATCCTCAGATTCTATAGTTAGATGCCATCTACAGGGTATTCAAAAAGTTGCCACACATAAGATAAATATATTATAAACTTTAAATGCTTTAAATATCTGGAAGATGAAGAAAACAAACATATTATTTGGGATCCTAACACAGTTCAAAAAGCATATTTATTTTCCTTTTTCCCAATTTTGTGGGATGCCCTTTGAGTTCACATATAAGAAAACTAAATCTTAGGGCAACCTGTTTTCTACAGTGACACAAACCTCCAGGTAGGGCCCTTCTAATCCAAGTCAGTGTTTTGAATCCAGTGCTTTCCATAGTAAAACCTTTGTTCGGCAAACCACACAGTTGTCTGCCTAATACTGTTTAGAAACCAGTGGTCAGGGAGTCGGGGAAATTGAGAAAAGAGAGCCTGAGAAGCAACTTCCAAATTGTATCCTACACTCCAGCTTCAATCAGAGCCACATTCTTTTTGCTAAATATATAGGGGTACCAAGTCAGATTCTGTTTAACAAGTTTGCTGTTACAAATACAAAAAAAGTTTGTGAAGTATATATTACTATAAACATTCATATATCAGTTATGACCATTTATTTTTTTAAATAATAAATCTATTTTTATTGGTGTTCAATTTGCCAACATATAGAATAACACCCAGTGCTCATCCCGTCAAGTGCCCCCCTCAGTGCCCACCAACCAGTCACCCCCACCCCCCGCCCTCCTCCTCTTCCACCACCCCTACTTCGTTTCCCAGAGTTAGGAGAGTCATGACCATTTCTTTAATAAAAATTGTGTCTAAATTCACTAAACCAGCAGATACCTTCCTGTCTTTCCAATTTTATGTGAATTAGGAAGTACAAAACAATAATTGGATTCTCAATGAAGTACTCAACAAATAAACAACAAAATTTCTTATGCTTACAGAGTTCAAGAAGGCCTTTCCAATAAAAGGTCATTTAGCTTTTGTAGAATATTGCCAATGAGCATATAAATTCCATAGAGATTATTTTTCCCAGTAATAGCTTCCACTGCAACCTAACCTTGGTCTCTCACAGAGGAAACCAGTGGATGCTGGACATTTAGACAAAGACATAAAAGCCTTTTTAAATTTGTCTGTAGTAGGTTTCAATTTTCTGTTGTAAGTGAAAAGCCTATCACTATAGTGTTTCATTTAAAAGTACAGGTTTCCCAAAAGCCAATGTTATTGACGGAAATTGACTATTTCTTTCCCTTTTTTGGGGGGGTGGAGAACATCGACTATTTCAACATAATATGTTTACATAATTCTTAAAATATTGTAATATGTAGCACAAACAAATAAATCTAAGTAGGATAGGATTCTTTCAGCATAGCGTTTACCCGAGTTTGTCATTTTGGGGCACAGAAACTTGACTCGAGGTCAGTCACTGTTCAGGTGCATACGTTTAATAATTTTTTACATTGGACAAGAGGTGTGTTGATGTATAAATAGCTAAAAGTGAGCATGAAGATGTATGAAGATAAGACTCATACAGCCTTTACTATATGCCAAGCACAGTTTTAGGCCATTCATGTGCAATCTTTACAATAGCCTTAAGCAGTAAGTACCATTCTTATCTCCTGTTGAAAGATAAAGACACTAAGTCACGGTCACTAATTTCTCAAGTTCACATAGTTAATTAGTGCTGAAGTCAAGATTCAAATCCACACCACTGAGCTCGAGTTCTGTCATTTAAGCACTTCAATTTACTGTCTCAAATGAACATGGACATTTTGGACAATATGGATAGTTCAACTTATATTTAGGAATTTATAAAGTATATAAAGATATTCTGATATCTAATCTTGATCTCAGTCAAAGAAACCTTGAGCAAGAACAAAGCTGGAGGCCTCACACTTCCTGACTTCAAAATATATTACAAAGCTTCAGTAATCAAGAGTATGGTACTGGCATGAGACAGATACATAGACCCATGAAACATAGACCCATACATAGACCCACAAAACAGAATCGAGAGACAGAAAATAAACTACATATACACTGTCACCTCGTCTTCAAAAAGGGCACCAAGAATACAAAATAAGGATAGTCTCCACAATGTTGAGAAAACTAGATATCTACATGCAAAAGAATGAAATTGGATCCCAAGATCATACCATACACAAAATTCAACGTAAAATGGATTAGAAACTTAAATGTAAAATCTGAAACTATGAAACTTCTAAAGAAAACATAGGGAAAAAGATCCTTGGTAGTGGTCTTGGCAATGATTTTTTTAATCTGACACCAGACTCTTTGGCCCTTATCACTGTAACCCCTACATGCCTTCAAGGCTGTAGCCCTGGCTCAGTGCCTCAGGCTCCCTTTTGCCCTGAAAGGGAGTTCAGACAAATTGCAAATATCACCAAGTAGCATCAACAGCATTATCAAAGCTCTCTAGATCATCTTTGCCCCTGATGGATTACTTTCTCAAGCAGAATCTTATTTAGAATCTTGAAAACCACACGTTTCTTACTAGAAAAGTCCAGGGAAGCAAGAAACCCAAGGACTCATCCTTTAAGTCACCTGAAGACCTTCAGGAGAGTATTTTCCAAACATAAACCCTCAGTGTATACCTTTACTTCTGATTTATTTAACAATATTATTTAAGTAGCATAATTTTTATTCTTAAATTTCATTTAAACTAAGTTAAAAATAAAAATGTAGGTGTGAAAGTAAGAAGGGTCTCAGCTCCAGATGGAAGAGTTACTCTTAGAGCTAAAGGAGAGAGATTTCAGAAGTCATAATAGAACCTAGAGAAGTGGTCTGGGGCTGGCTGTCCAGGTTCCAAGACCTAGAGTACAAGAAAAGAAAAAGATACTGAGAGCAAACAAGCAAGCAAGAAGCAGCTAGATCTGTTTTTGGTTGTCCATTCAACATCAGGAAGACACAAGCTGGGAAGGGAAACTCGCATAAGGATAAGAAGAAGAGAGGAAATTGGAGGACAGTGAGTCTGAGATCAACAGAGAGATAACAAAGTTGCAGTTCTATAGTTTCACAGAGACTATCCATCACAAATACTGAAGAAGGGACTTTAAAGACTGAGAGGAGATGGAAGCTATGAGAACTTACATGGCAGAAGGGTAGGTTGAGGAAATGGGGCCCTATGGACTAAAATTTAGGCAGTGTAATTATGTGGGAAAGAAAGGGCTGGAGTGCAGTACAAAGAAGCATTTGGAGCCCAAGTTGAAAAACAGAGGATTAAAAAAAGGAAGTTAGGGAGGGACTGCTGAAATGACAATTGAGGGATAGTAATTGGTCATGGAAGGGCTGCAAGGCAATAAGCCAGGGACCCTAGAACATACCAGGAAGAGGGAGCAGACAGGAGAGGAGAGTCAAGGAACATACAGGTTTTGGAGATAGTGAACTGGACTGTGAGCCTTTGGGCTTTAGTTGGCACCCCATTAGTGAGGTTGAAGAAACATCTTGGCACAAACCAAAATATTCATGAACAAGCCACCAGAGGTGTTTCTACCTGCACCTTGGCAAACCTTGATACAGAACAAAATCTCTGGGTCAATGTGTAGCTTTAATAAGCATTCAGATGTGCACTCTAAGAGGACTTATGGGAGAAAGGGTCAGCTATAATCATCACATTTATGTCCTCTTGCATTTTATCCAGTTGGCTGATAGGAAAGCACAAACTTTGTGAAAAGGAAGAAAGCTTCTCTTAGGAAGAGAAACCAGCACTACATTTGACTGCATGGTTCTGTTTCAGGTAAGCATTATATATAATACCATTGAGAGAGAATAATGGCAGATTTTCATATGGTCTAAAATACACTGTCCTCAGAAATTTTTATTCCTTGGCCAGGTGAAGCTACAGGGTACAGAGGTATTCATCTGTGCTTAAAAGTCTTGAGAACTTTCCAATCATTTACACATCTTGATATTATAAATCTGATTCTAGAAAGCTTTTGAAAAAAAAAATGTCATTACCATGGTCCTTTAATGGGAATGGGTTAGTGGCTAAGCAGTTTTCTCTCGGCTCTAACTTACCTTCCTTAGTTGGCTTTGTGATGCTGGGCTGATATTTTGCAAATTACATTTCTCCTTTGTCATCTGGCTCCCTGGTATGCATGGCCAATTTTTGAGCACTAAAGAGAAGCCAAAAGACAGGAGAAGAAAGACACAACTTGATCAGTCCTATTTGCTTGCTATTTGGTGAGTGTCACTCACCATTGGGTGTTCCGTCTGATTCTAGAAACAATTTGTTCCATTTTTAGGATTCTTCTGCCATTCTCAGAATCAACCTCACTGATTCTAAGATGTGAACATAAACTGAGTAGTATCCATCCCTCAGAGGTATGAGACTCACCCCTCTAGTTTGATCCCTGAAACCCTTCCCCCAGGCTTCTAGGTTCTGAGAATCCCAAAAATCTCCTTTTGTAAAATGGGCCAATCAGATATAGCAGTTACTTCCTAAGATGACTATACCTGTGTCACTTCAAGTTCCTATTTTGTCTTTCTAATCCTCTAATACCTAACCAATATTCAACCTCCAACAATTTAACTTCCAATTGATTAATCAACTTCTTAAATTATACGGTTAAAAAATTAGTGTGATTTCCATTTTGGTGATTGGATTTTGACTAATTGAGAGGGCTAAAGGTCTTCTGCAGGGAATTATATAGAAAGTTTCTTAAAATTCTCCACCCCTTTCCAAATTATTCTTCTCCTGCAGTTGTTCAGTATCAGTCCATTCACTGCCAGCCAGCTGTCCTGGTTCATGTTCCACTTTTGAAAGCTGTCATCCTACTCTCAACCTACCACACTCACATATGCGCTTCAAAAACACAACTGTATGACTCTCTCCCTTGAGAAAACCACACAAGAAGCTTTGTCTATCCCCCTTCTGAATGTTTACCCCTCCTTTCTCAAAAATCAGCCCCCATGGAATTCTGATGGAAAAGCAAAGGTGTCATCTTGTTAGTTATTTTGCTTAGTTAAATCTTTGTGGTCTTCAATAAAGAGAAGTGTAATGTGTACCTGCGTCACCAGAGGTCTTCTTATTTGTACTGTTATTTTTTCTTTTCCTTGGGCAAACAGGATCCCTTTGAAGTGCTATTATACTTAATCTGATTAACATCTCTTTCAGCAAAAGTATAAGAAAACACATCAGCATTAGGATTTAATCTATTTCCCATAAATTCTGTTTCCTGTGAAATACTACCACTAAACAAGCCTTTTTCCCCCAGCTTTACTGATATAGATAGGTAGATAGACAGATAGATATAGATAGATAGACAGATATATAAAATAAAATCAGTGATACATACATATATAAACTGATATACGTATATGTAGTGCATAACATGATGATTTGATACATGTATATATTGTGGAATGATTACCCCAAAAGGTTAGTTAACAACTATATCCCCTCACATAGTTACCACTTTCTGCATATGTTGATAACATTTAACAACTTTTTTTTTAACATTTAACAACTTTAAAGTATATAATGTGGTATTTAATTATAATCACCATGTTGTACATTAGATTCCCAAAACTTATTCAACTTATGGCTGGAAATATATATATTCCCTTTGACCAACATCCCCACATTTCCCCCACTCAGGATCTCCCCCAGACATAGGTGAGAACATACAGAATTTGTCTGTGTGTGACATCTTTCACTTAGCATAATGCCCTCAAGGTTGGCATTGTTGCAAAAGGCAGGATTTCCTTCTTTATGAATGAATGGTATTCCATTATTCCATTCTGTGTATGTACAAACTGAATGCTGCAGTAAACACTGGGGTACAGATATTTCTTTAAGAATGTTATTTCATTTTCTTTGGAAGTATATCCAGAAATAGAATTGCTGGATCATAGGGTAGTGTTATTTTTAATTTTTTGAGGAAACTCCATACTGTTTTCCATAATGGTTGTATCAATTTACATCCATACCAATAGTGCACAAGGGTTCCCTTTTCTCCACATTTTTACCAACACATTTTGTCTCTTATATTTTTGATACTAGCCATTCTAACAGATATGAATTGAAATCTTATTGTGGTTTTAATTTGTCTTTTCCTGATGATTAGTGATGTTGAGAAGCTTTTCATGTATCTGTTGGCCTTTTCTAGGTTTTTTTTTTTTTTAATATCTACTCAGGTCCTTTGTCTTTTTTTAATTGGATTTTTTTTGCTGTTGAATTATTTGTGTTCCTTATATATTTTAGATATCACCCCTTATAAGATAAATGGTTTGCAGATATTTTCTTCCATTCTCTAGGTTGCCTCTTCATTTTGATGATTGTTTTTTGTTCTTTGTGGCTTTTTTTTTTTTTCTGTGCAGAAGCTTTTTAATTTGATAAAGTCCCACGTGTTTATTTTTGCTTCTGTTGTTTGTGCTTTTGGTGTTGTATCAAAAAAAGGGTTGCCAGAACTAATGTCAAAGAGCTTTACTCTACGTTTTCTTTTAGTAGTTTTACAGTTTCAGGTCTTATAGAAATATTTTTTCTATTTTTGTAAAGAATGACATTGGAATCTTCATAGGTAGGGATTGTTTTACATCTATAGACGGCTTAAAGTAGTATAAACATTTTAAAATATTAATTTTTCCAGTTTGTGAGAAAAGGATATCTTTCTATTTATTTGTGTCTTCAATTTTTTTCATCAAAGTCATATAGTTTTCAATGTAGAGATGTTTTAACTCTTTGGTCAAATGTATTGTTTTTGATACTATTGTAAATAATATTGCTTTCTTTATTTCATTATTGGGTAATCAATTACTATTATATAAAATTCTACTGATTTTTCTTTTTTTTTAAGATTTTATTTATTTATTCATGAGAGACACACACAGAGAGAGGCAGAGACACAGGCAGAGGAAGAAGCAGGCTCCATTCAGGGAGCCCGACGAGGGACTCGATTCCGGATCTCCAGGATCAGGTCCTGGGCTGAAGGCAGCACTAAACCGCTGAGCCACCCGGGTTGCCCTCTACTGATTTTTCTATGTTGATTTTGTATCCTGCCACTTTACTGAAGATTTTTATTAGATCTAACAGTATTTGGGTGGAATTTTAGTAGTTTGTCTATATAAAATAATGTCAACTGCATGCAGAGTCAGTTCTGCTTCTTCCTTTCTAAACTGGATACCTTTTATTTCTTTTTCTTACCTAACTGTTCTAGGATTCCCAGGACTATGTTGAATAGGAATGGTGCAAGTGGGCACCATTGTCTTGTTCTTGTTCATAAAGGAGAAGCTTTCAACTTGAGTATGATATTAACTGTGAGCTTTACATATATGACCTTTATTATGTTGAGGCACATCCCTTCTAGATCAACTTTGCTGAGAATTTTTATCATGAAAGGATATTGAATTTTGTCAAATGCTTTTTTGCATTTATTATCATATGATTTTCATCTTTTATTCTATTAATGTGATTATCATATTGATTGATTTGCATATGTTGAGCCATCCTTGCATCCCAGGGATAAATCCCACTTGATCATGGTGTATGATGCTTTCAATATTCTGTTGAATTAAGTTTGCTGACATACTGGTGACAATTTTTACACCTATATTCACAGGAATATTTAGTCTTTTGTTTTCTTTTCTTGTAGTGACCTTATCTGGCTTTAGGATCAGGGTAATCCTGGCTTCGTAAAATGAGTTTGGGAGTGTGTTCCCTCCTCTTCATTTTTTGGGGGGGATAGTTTGATAATTATATTATTATCCTTTAAATGTTTGGTATAATTCATCAGTGAAATTAACTGGTCCTGGGCATTTCTTTCTTGAGAAGTTTCTGCTTGCTGATTCAATCTCCTTTCTTGTTATTAGTCTGTTCAGATTTTCTATTTCTTCATAATTCAGTCTTGGTAGGTTATATGTTTCTACGAATTTATTCACTTCTTCTATATTTTCCAGTTTGGTGGTGTATAATTGTTCACAGTAGTCTCTTAGGATCCTTTATTTCTGTAGTATCAGTTAAAATGTTTCCTCTTTCATTTGTTTATTTTTTTTAAGATTTTATTTATTTATTCATTAGAGACACACAGAGAGAGAGAGAAACAGAGACACAGGCAGAGGGAGAAGTAGGCTCCATGCAGGGAGCCCGATATGGGACTCGATCCTGGGACTCCAGGATCACGGCCTGGGCCAAAGGCAGTTGCCAAACCACTGAGCCACCCAGGGATCCCCTCCTCTTTCATTTATAATTTTATTTTTTTGAGTATTCTTTTTGCTTAGTTTAGCTAAAGTTCTGTCCATTTTCTTTATCTTTTCAAAAAGCTAGCTCTTCAATAAAATTCTTCCCAACTTTATTAAGCCAGCTGCTTCTTGGTGTTTGAATACATGGTAAGGCAGTCAATCCTGCAGATATCAACCCACCGACTTACTATTTTTTGCTATAAAAATAAGTTCCTTGATCAGAAGCCATGTTGAGTGAAACACCATGTCAATAGGTGGTGTCAAAGTTATATACATGCCCACAAATGATGGTGCTGGTGAAAATTTTGTTCATAGAAAATCAACTCTATATTATCATAAAGGTCTATTCTATAATGAAGATTAATATCTGCAACCTTTATGATAGACAGGGTTCAATGTAATCAATCACCTGTGATTAGTTGGAAAGTCAACCTAGGCAATGATGTCTTCTTGGAGAAATAACATTGGTCTGATGGTGGTGCATTGAGAATTCATCTAACGTTATTGTTAGCACACCCTGGTGAGGGGGAAACCTATGCTATTTAGCACAAAAATAATTTACATCCTGTCACCATGGCATTTGGTTCATGAGCCCATTCAGTTATCACTGCAGTAACTGGGTAGAAAGAGTAACTGGCATGAGCTTCCACATGAGACAAAATTATTTTCTCATTCTGTGTCATTCCAAGAGAACCACCCACAAAATTTCCCCATGTTTCCTTATTACTTCACAATTAGATGACAGCATTAAGTGCAAATTATAATCAGAAGATTACGATCTACTTTTTTAAAATTTTGTTTATTTATTTATTTGAGAGAAAGGGAGAGAGCACAAGCAGGGGGAGCAGCAGAGGCAGAGGGAGAAGCAGGCTCCCCGCTGAGGATCATGACCTGAGCCGAAGGCAGATCCTTAGCTGACTGAGCCACCCAAGTGCCTCTATGATTTACTCTTGATAAGTATAGTAAGATATATGGGGGAGCTAGGATTGAGAAACTTTTATTCTCTTTTCCATGGAAAATCTGTGCTATGTTTGTTAATTTTTTGTCAGCTGGATATAAATGGTAAAAGCAGTGTTTTGAACAGTACTGATGGAACAGAGGTTGTTATGCATGTAACAAGAAAGTGTATTGCTATGTGAATAAAATAGTTGGCACCTGAGTAGCAACTCAGGAATTGCTTTAACGATTAATTTGGCAACAAACAACATATTTCATTACCCTAATTCAAAATTAAAAACAATAATAAAAATTATGAATATGATCAAATGATGGTCACAGATTTCTTTTTGTCAATACATTGTGACATGAACAGAAACACAGGCACCATTATTCCATACTGAAAAAACTATCTCTCATGTACAAAGGGGAGCACAAGTACAGGATAAAATATAAACATTTCATCAAGATTCTACACTGTTTTAGCAAAATCCATCTTCATTATTTCAAGTATTTTTGACAAGTGGAGTCTGTCCTCAGTAAAGTCAGTTTTTTAAAAGCCTCAACGTATTATTACTTGATATTACAAAATATCATGATTTCTAATGTTGGAGATATTCAAATTTTTTTGGAAGACTAACTTGTTCTATCATTTAAAGTGCGCTTAAATGCACTCTTCACTAGTATCACATATATAAGTGTCAAAACATGTTGATTCTGGAAAGAGAAACATCAAAGCTCACACAATCTCATTATCCCAGGAAGAGTCAGTTTTACACATTTAGGTACATTCTGACTAGAAATACCATGCTGTGGGTTCCAGGAGATGATCATACTCTTGCAATGATCTGCATTTTTCATGGCACAGGGGGAAGAAAATATCTGGGCAGCTATGTATAGGAGGATTGAGTTATTTGGGGGATGATCAAGAAAAAATATATGATCATGAGGTGATAGCAGGACACACACAGTTTAGCAGGGCAACACTTTCACAGGATTGCTTGTGGGGGGAAAATTCCTTGCAGCATGAGACTGTAAGGAGGCTATGGTGAGGGACCTACCATCCAGAAGTGGAGGAAGTGAAGGGAACTCCCAGAGGAGAAAGAACCAGAGAAAGGGCTTATGTCACCAAATGCTGGCAATGATGTGGGAAATTAGATCACATATCTGTTGCTGGTGGGAATGCAAAACAGTGCCTGGGGAACTACTGTGAAGGGAACAATTTAAATGCCCAAGATCCATGTTAGTGTACAGTCTTTGCCATTCAACACCTCAATTTTGACATGAATAGAAACTGCCCCCTTTTCACTAAATAACTTCATTAACCCCTGTTTATCTGAGCACCAGCTAAAGCCCCTCCAATAAAGTCATTTTTCTCCAGTTCTCCAATAACATGACCACAAATAACACATCTCTTTTAAATTTATTTCCTCAACCAACACAGTAGAGGAGGTGTACATCCTCTTTCCTCCAAGGAATCTCTCTAGCAATGCTAGAACCTGCCCCTTCCTGTTTTCTTAGAAGCTTTACTTTATCAATTATCTTCCATCTCCGGTAATTTTAATTTCTTCCTAAGAGTTTTGCCCCTACAATGGGTACATTTGATGAAACTTCTCCCTAAATTTTGTACCCTCCTCCAGTTATTCTCTTTTCTGTCAAGCCCTAGAAGAGAATGATTTACGCTCACTGTCATACTTTTCTTATTTTAAATTAACTCCTTAACTCACCATCATCTGTTTTCTGCCTCCCAACACTCCACTGAAACCGCTGCCACCAAGGTCACCTATAATCTCTGAGTTGCTAAATCCAACTCTCCGTTCTTATCTCACTTAACATTTAACACTTACTTAACAGCAGAATTTGACCCACTGACCAGGCTCTCTTTCTTCAGGCCCTCTTCGCTGGCGCTTGAGATCCCTTTCCCTCCTGGTTTTTTTCTGCCCTCTTTGGTCCTTTTTTCTTTGTCTCCTTCAAAGGCATCTTTTTTCCCTCTTGAATATTGGTGTTTCCCAGAATTATTTATGATATACTTCTTTTGCTCTCCAATTCCACTTGCTTGTCTTGCACACTCCACAGACTTTGGTTGTCACCTCTACTGTGATGGCTTCCCAACCTATCTATCTAGATCAGGTGTTTCTTGAACCATAAAACCCAGATACCATTTTGATGTTGCTTAAGCATTGCAAACTCAAAATCTCCAAAGTGAATTTGTCAACTCCAAACTCCTCTTCTTCCTGTATTCCTCATTCCACCATTCATTCCACCACTCCTTCCAAAGATCTTAAAAACCATACAGGACTCATTTCTCTCTTACCATCAAATCCTATTGATACAAGCCCTTTAATATGTTTTTGACATTATATCTTCATTTTCAATAACACTTTTTAAAATTAAGCTATCTTTTCTTTCCCATGTTTAGTGCCTTATTCTCATGTCTATGAGCCTCTTTGGCAAGTTCCACAGCTAGATTCATAGCTAATTCTGGAAACAAGGGTGGCTCAAGAAAGCAGCATTTCAGGGTCTTCCTTTGGTTGAACACATTGACCAGCCAAAGTGACCTTTGATTGGTCTCAGCTAGTCTTCAAGACCCCTGCTCAGACTCTCAAATAAGAAGTGGATGTGAGGGGACCGGTACAAGAGTGGTAGGGGAGGAGGGATATAGGATTCCTTTCTACCCCAAACATGACTCTAATTTTTACATAGCCCAGTGAAGGGAAATTTCAGTGCACTTTATCTATGTTCCTTTGCATTCCTATTTCTTTTTTCCTACTTACTACTAATCCCCCAAATTGAAAACGGTCAGCTTTTTTTCTTTTTATACTTCTTTTCCCATACATACACTAAGCTTTAACGGTAGCTGGCAATATCTCTTCTACTGTGGGAGAGTTTTATGAGCACGGGTTGTGCAGGCTTGGTTGTTAGATAAAGTGGGAAATAAACAAATCCGGAAAATTGTCTTTCAAGATAATAACCTGTCTTACTGCTTAATTCTATTTTGACTTTCAAAAGCTGGATACACCTCTCTCTTCCTATTTTCTTTACATACAAACCCAGAGAGATGGATGCCTTAGGCCAAGAGAGTGAAGGTCATGTACCAAGGAAGAAAAAAAAAAAGGAAAATCACATTAAAATTTTAAAATTATTATCCTTGTTAGAAGGGATTCAAACATATAATATATAGTTTCATATTCCCACTTTTAAGATTGAAATTTTCCTTACTATACTTAACTCTGAAAACACTTTCCTATTTCATGCCCATTATTCAAAATCATCTCCTCTCTCAAATCCCTCCTTAAAACTTCTCTGAAACCTTTTATAAGAAGGAAGCCTGAAGGTCTTTTCTTAAAGACAAGAAAGCAGGTTGAATTTAAATAAAAGACAGAATAAGATAGACCAAGCACATGGGAAGAAAAAAAATTAATAAGCTCACCTCTTTCAAGTAGCTTTTCCATTGAGTTTTTACATTTTAACTCCTTGTTTTATTTTTATCTCTAGTGTAGAAATATTCTTCATGGATTGTAATGCTTTTCATTCTGAAATACATCAAATTCATTTCAACCTCTACTAATAATAGTAGTAAATTTAAAATAAAATACCAGTAAATGTCACATTGAATTTCCTTCTTACTCAAATAGAGATAATAATGCCTTTTCCCAGACCTTCTTGAGGAATCTATGAGGATAAAATGGATAAAGTTTTAGGATGATTTAAGCTTATTAGGGAAACAAATGAAGTATAATAATTCCCATCTTCTCAGAGTTCACACTTCCTTGAAGTAGTTTCTAATTCACCATAGTTGTAGGCTTTCTGGGTTTCTTCTGTGTTCATAGATATTTTATATCTGTATGCAAAATGAAGTAAGATAAATTGTTTGGGTTATAAATAGGTTTATTAAATAATTGTATACAAGCAAAAAGTGAAGCAAATGAGTACAAAATGAAAGATTGTATAGTCTTTGAAAACATCTTTTTTAGCAGACAAAATTCTATTTGGGTAAAAGGGTAATTTATGCAATATTCTAATTTGTCCTCATTTTAATTTTTAATAAAATTTCTATCCAGAAGTAAATTCTCTACATTACTGCCATGGCTTATGGCATATTTTTTAAGACTCAAGCTTCACAGCAGGTTGTTCTGGCTCTCAAGGCTACTAATACCAGGCTATAAAAAGGCAAAGGTGGTTTTCAATTTCAAGTTTGCTAAACCAGTTGGACTGAACATGAATTACATCTTACCTTTTTCATGATAGAGAGATATGGACAGTTGGCATAGTATATTTTACGATATATTTATTATGTTGTATCCCAAGGAGTTTTGAGTAACTTAACACAAACAGATAATGTTTCTTTAACATCTTGACAAATTAAATAACAGAACCATCAGTAAAGAGTGATGAAAGATACTACACTCAAATGATACTGAAAGTGTCCCATTGTTTAAAGCAGACTTATAGGATAGAGTTCTAAAAATGATACATATTTTGTAAAGTCCCCGAACATACATAGCATGAACTTTTCTTTCTTTTTGCCCTCAATTTAACATGATTTAAATAGAAGCCAGTCAAGTGAACATAGACCTGCAATCCCCATCCTCCATATTCGAGAAACAAGATGTTAAAATCTGCCTCTCTTTTCCTGACTGGTCTCACTTTCAGATAAAAGAACTGAATTGAATGTATAAATATTGGCAGCTCCCAGGGTTTTGCTTCATTCTGAGCCCACCCGGTGTGGAAAGGAGTATGCAAGCCTTTCCAAGTGAGCCTGGAGAGGCTTGTTTGGCAGGGTTCAAATCTCTGATGAATGATTGGCTGCAGCTCTGATGAAAATAAAAGTTAAATAAATCCGGACTTATTTAGAAATATGTGTCTGACTTTTCTAACACCAGTGTCTTTGTGTCTCCAACTGCAATGGAAATGTCCTCACTTCAAAAATATCAGGTGACACTGTGGGGCATTCAGGTTTCACTCCCTGTGCAACAAAATCGTAGTCTGGTCCATGCAAACTATGTGCACAGTGCTTTATGTCATAAGTCGTGTTGGGAATGACTGAGCATGGTGAGAACAAAATAACCATTATTTATACATTTGTTGCCCCCTCCCCAAATCCACAAGAGCATGATTTTTCTTTGTTTGAGATTGTTTTTATATTTAATGAATAATGAGCTCCTATGAAAAATTTAAAGAGTTATATTTAAAACATCATAATAGCTACATAACCTCCTTCACATACTCTCTGTACTGTGAATTCCTACTCTCCCTCCCATTGGCTCTGCTACTGACAGCCTGGTCTACTTCTCTCAGCACTCTTGAATGTGATCTTCCTTCTCCCTAGAATATTCTTCCCCCACATTATATCATTCAGAGCTTTTTTTTTTTTTTAATTTTTTTTTAATTTATTTATGACAGTCACAGAGAGAGAGAGAGAGGCAGAGACACAGGCAGAGGGAGAAGCAGGCTCCATGCACTGGGAGCCCGATGTGGGATTCGATCCCGGGTCTCCAGGATCGCGCCCTGGGCCAAAGGCAGGCGCCAAACCGCTGCGCCACCCAGGGATCCCCATTCAGAGCTTTATTCATATGTCACCAATTCCTAGAGCTTTTCCCTGACCAGGGTCTTTCTCCATCCTTGACATTCTTTTCTTCATAGCATTTGCTACTAATACTGTGTTTATGTAATTTTTAGCATAGTTTCAATGTTCTCCCACTTCCACTAAAATGTTAAGTTCCATGAGGGCTGGGTTTTTGTCTATTTAATTCATTACTGTGTCTCCTGTACATATTGTAGGTGTTACAGACTGATGGAAGAATGCTCATTTTTATTTTTTTTTAATTTTTATTTATTTATGACAGTCACACAGAGAGAGAGAGAGAGAGAGAGAGAGAGGCAGAGACACAGGCAGAGGGAGAAGCAGGCTCCATGCACCAGGAGCCTGACGTGGGATTCGATCCCGGGTCTCCAGGATCACGCCCTGGGCCAAAGGCAGGCGCCAAACCGCTGCGCCACCCAGGGATCCCATCATTTTTAAAGCAAAGATTAACTGAATTTGGATCATACAAAGAGCTGGGAGTACTGAATAAATGTAAAAACAATAAATAAGATATTGTAGACATTTTGAAAATGCCTATGAATATCACAAAAAAGGAAGAAGCCCAGAGACATTTCCCATAATGCTAGTTTTGCATGTACTCTAGGTTTTGTTTTTTTTAATGAGAAATCATTGGACGAAGTACAAGATGAATCTTTTGTATCAAATTTAACTTATTAGAAAAAATGTTAAAGCAAATATGTAATGCAGCCAGCAAAGACCTTTCAGTTTTGAAATAACATAATTTAAAAATATGTCTGCAAATTAAAGTCCTGTATTCTTTCCAATGCCTGGAAATGTTTTCCCACCTAAGCTGGTACAGAGATAATTAGTGATACATTCTGGAGTGAACTTTACCTCTGCTGCTGTGTGTGGCTACCACGGAATCATCACTGATACGATGAAGGGGACTGTTGAATTATAGACATTGATTTGGGCTGGCAAATAAAGCAAATTAATAATATATCACTAGAAAGCTCAGAGGCCCTTTACTGTGGTTGCTCTCTCTTGCCTATTCTCACATCTTTGCGTACATAAACTTAAATCATGTATGGGTTAATATTTCAGCGATACAAACTAGAGTTTATTCTCACTAAGTAGAGCACCAATACTCAAAAGATTTCTATCCATTTATAGTGTTTACTTGTAGAATGTTTTCTTCATTTCGGTAGCAATTTATGTAAGCTGCTACATTATTGTCTTTCTGGGATGTTCATTATGTAGTTTTCTTTCTCACAGGATCTTAGAAAATGCTTTTTTGATGATCATTAAGCTGTGGTCATTTGACATGCTGACTTAAGGGGTCTGTTCAAGTAGGTTATTATCAGGCATTGTCTATTTTTCAAATGTTCTTGTATGTGTCAGTTTAAGGTTATTCAGAAAAAGTGCAAATACATCAAGGCGATATATTTCTTACATTTGCAAGAAATATTCTATGTAGAGTGCTATTCACACAGGTGCATCCATACTCTATACACAGACTCAGATAATTGACCACAGATATTAGCAATACCTTTATATTTACATATTTTAAATATGAAGGCCATATAACCATAGTGGAGAAACTTTTGAAAAATGGAAAAGATGACCAGAATACCATCATCTTAATATATTACTGTTAGCATGTTGGTATATTTCTTCCCAGTAATTTGATGCATCTTATACTTTTTAGCAGTATATATACAATTTTAAATTTTATACTTGGTCTTTAATCACTTAAAATCACAACATAAGTACTTTTTATGTTTCCCACATAGTCTTTTAACCATCATGTTACTCCTAGAATAAATTTTTTTTTTTTATCAAATGCGATACATGTTACTGAATAACTTTCCAAAACGTAATGACACAAGTAATGTTTAAGAGCCAATTTCATGATACTTTTGCCATGCTGATTATTAACATTACAACTTACTGATATACTAATTTAAATTTCTTTAGGTAGGAAAAAAATTATAAGCCTGAACATCTTTCCATATGCTTGGTTTCCAGTTTCTTTGTGTGTGTTCTTACAATTGTTTTGTTGAGTACATTGTGTAAAAATCATTGTTTCCTTGGATCTCCACATTAAAATCTCTTGATATTAAATACATAGACACTGAAGGTAATTGATGATCAATTTCTAGAATCTCTTCATATAGATAAATATTAAAAAGGTAGTATATTTCTCCAGTAATTCTCCAGACTATTTTTAAATTTATATTTTGATTATTTTATTATACAGGGAAACTTAGAATGTTTGTATATTAAAATATCTTCAGGTATTTATAACCTTAATATACAAAATTTGAATGCTTTTCATAAAGTTTTATCCTCTAGCTCCTTGCATTTAAAACACAACTTAATTTTAAATATGTATTAGAATTTTTTCTGGTATATGATGCGAAGCGAACATTTTTTTAACCATGTTTTAAATCAGTTCTTCCAACATAATTCAAGTTTCCCACCAGTGTTCCTTGCCTCTGTTATCAGCTATTAACTATTTGTGAACCAAAAGACCTTGTTTGACCTGCCTATTCTATTTCAATGTTTTTAATTTTCATATTCTAGGGCTACTAGGCCTGCAATCCTTTAACTATTACAACTTATAATAATTAATCTCTCCTAATTTTACATTTTTCAATATTTTCTTTTATAATATTTCAAGTTATATCTCTCAACTAAAACTTATGGAATCTTTTAAAAATATTTTTTACTTTTTAATAAATAAAATTCATTTGTTCTGTGGAAATAAACAGGTACCTCGAAGAATATATCCTGTTCTTTTACTGTGTAACCTTTTTTTAAATCATAAAACATAGTATTTGTACAAAGGAGTGGATAATATAGGTACAATTAAAAAATAATAAAAGAGGGGAATCCCAAGGTGGCTCAGTGGTTTGGCGCCTGCTTTCGACCTGGGGCGTGATCCTGGAGTCCCAGGATCGAGTCCCACGACGGGCTCCTTGCATGGAGCCTGCTTCTCCCTCTGCCTGTGTCTCTGCCTCTCTCTCTCTTTCTGTGTCTCTCATGAATAAATGAATAAAACCTTAAAAGAAAAAATAAATATACTCTTTAGTGTTAGGAAATAAAACAATGCCATTACCTCCCAAACTCTGTGTCTCCTTTCTCATCTCCTCCAATGAAAAATAAACATATTCTGACTTTAGTTATATTAATTTCTTTGCTCTTCCTCAGTTTTATCATTTAGACTTGAAATCTCAAATAATATATTTTAATTTTAACTGTTTTAAAACTATATATGAATTTTCTTGAGTCTTGTTTTTTTAATCTAATCTGAGGTTTGAGAGATTCATTCATGAGTCCACACGCTGCTGTGGTTCACTCATTTTCAGTGCTGTTTACTATTCTATTTGAATAAGTAATATTTATCTAGTCTAGTCAATGAGATTTTGATTGTTTTTTCTTTGCAGGATTATGAACATGGCTGCTATAAAAATTTTGCATATTCCCTGAGGCATAGACCTAAGAGATTCTCAAGCATATGCACTTCATAAAGAAATTCTGCGGGATACCTGGGTGGCTCAGTGCTTGAGCGTCTGTCTGCTTTTGTCTCAGGTCATGATTCCAGGGTCCTGGGATCAAGTCCCACATCAGGCTCCCTGGAGGGAGACTGCCTCTCCCTATGCCTATGTCTCTGTCTCTCTCTGTGTATCTGTCATGAATGAATAAATAAAATATTTTTTTAAAAAAAGAAATTACTAGATCATAGGATATGATTAATGGTTAACAAGTTGTTTTTCAAACATTCAAATGTTTCTACTGGAAAATTGTCATGATATTCTGAGAAAAATTTTTCACCATCTCCTAAATGTAAAATGATAGTTCATTGTTGTATTAATTAAGATTTTACTAATATGAAATGATGAATATTTTCAGGCATTTTTGTATGAATACATTCTGGTATTTTTTTATGTGAAGCATTTATTAAAATCTTGCTTTCCTGATTGAATCTTAGAAATTTTTCATGTATTTTAAATGTTGGCCTTTCTAGGTACATGAAACTGATGACTTTTGAGGAACATCAGATTTTCATTTTAATGTTGACAATTTATCAATGTTTTCCTTTATGGTTATTGTGTATTAAAGTCTTAGTTAAGAAATCCTTTCTCAGTCTCAAGACTAGATCTTTAATCTGTCTGAAATTCATTTTCGTATATCATTAAAATAACTTTTGTTCTCTTTTTTTCTGGATCATTTAATGTGAAGACTTTCTTTTACCTACTTCTCTTCAGTGCTACCTTTATCAACTATCAATTGACCATACGTGCATTGGTCTATTTATGCGTTTAACATTTTTTTCTATTTGGTATATTTTTCCTTCTTGTGTTAACACTAAATTTTCATAGTTTCTATAGACTTATAATAAGTTTTGTTATTTGTAAGTTTTACCTACTATTCTATTCTTCCTTTCTAGGAGTATGTAGGCTATAATCAGCCCTTTGCTTCTTATATAAAATTTAGAATCTGCTTGTAATTTTCTATTTCCCAAAAGATGGGAATCTGGGGCACCTGGGTGACTCAGTCAGTTAAACATCCAACTCTTGGTTTCAGTCAGGTCCATGATCTCGGGATAGTGAGATTGAACCCTAGGTCTGGAGCCCTGTGTGGGGTTTCATGCTCAGTGTGGATGCTGTTTGAGATTCTTTCCCTCTACCCCTCCCCCAGCTTGTGCAGACATGTTGTCTCTCTCTCTAAAATAAATAATCTTTAAAAAAACTTAAAAATTCTCTCTCCCTCCCTCTCTGCCCTCCCCCCTGCTTAAGCACTCTCTCTCCTTTTCTCTATAAAATAAATAAATTTTTTTAAGAATGGGGACCTTATCATGATTATTTTGAATCTATATGTTATATAGACTATGTTTGATAATATTGAGTCTTCTAATCTAAAAACATGCATATTGGTCCCTTAATTATTTTCATCTTTAATGACTTGTATGTAAAGTTCTGCAGTTTTCTCTGTGCGTGTTTTGTACATCTTAGCTCAGGGAATTGGTAGTGAAGGAGGTAAGAAATTATCATATTCTGGATGTATTTTAAATATAATCCAATGGTATGTCTGATAAGTATTAGGAACGAGGATTAAGAGAATGATTTTGGCTTAGCAACTCCACAGATGAAGTTGCCATTAATTAACATGGGGAAGACTGTGGAAGAGGTGGTGTCTGGGGGAATTCCAGAAGTTCAGTTTTGTGTGTCCTGATTTTGAGGTGTTTCCAAAATGACTTCCAAGAGGAAATATCAAGTGAATCTTTAGTTTACAAAGCTGGGGTCCCTGAGAGAAGTTATAGCTAAAGATACAAATTTGGGAGATATATCAATCAAGAAGACTGCAAGAAAAGTTTAATAAAAATACTATTTTTAAAAGACATTTATAATATTTAAGGAAACTACAAGGGGTGCTGAAGTATCCAAGTGGTAGTAACAGTAGGCCACTATGGACCCCAAGGCCTGAAGGAAAAAAGAGAAAGAAAAGTTACCAGAACCTTGAAGAAAGACATGTTTGCCTCTGTATCTTTCTAGCTATCTACTTATATCTCTCAATATCATCTATTTATCTATCAATCATCTATTTATCTATCAATCATCTACCTATGTCAAGGCTCATGGTTTTAGTTTTATTGATCAATGACTCCAGTTATAGGTGTGTTGTATCTCTTTTGCATGTGCATTATTTTCTCTCTAAATACTATTTTTTTTCTTACTTTTGCTTCATTTTCTTCACTTTTATTATACTAGTCTCAATGACTTACTGACGTCTCCATAGTGTCTATTCTCCTTTGGGTTTCTTGAAATATAGTGTTTATTTCCTAAATAATTTGCTTGTTGCTTTTTTTTTTTCTAAATCTATCAGTTCCATTTTTAGTATTCTGTATTAACTAGGCATCTTTTTTTCTGAGTTTCTATACTTTTGCATTTCGTTTTCCTTAATAGCAATGATTACTTCATATTTGTGTTTTGTTTTTAACACAGATTGGGTGTTTATCTTGCTTTTTAATGTAAATTTTGGAAAGATTTTACTCTGAATCTTCATACATATGTAAGGTATGTATGCTGCTGTTTTTCTTACTTTTCTATGTTTTCTCTGTACCTAGGCAGACCATATTTCTTTCCTCTAACTCATACTTTAAAAAGACAGATTTACCTAGACCAGAGAGTTATATGTAAGAGATAAGCAAGGATAATTCTCCAAGCTTCAAAACTGTGCTGGATATCTCCTCCAACTCAGGACATTCTCCATCTTTCTCGCCTCTGCTCTCCCTTCAGCATGTTTACCTGTATTGACTTTATTAGTGGCCTCCCTTGACTTTGGCTACCAGTAGGAGTCTGGAGTGAAGAAAAAGTGAGAAGAGAGGTCAGGCTTATTCTCCTGACTCCTTCTCTCTGGAGCCTCATAGGTTGATTTGATCCCTTATTGAAGTTACAGTTCATCTCAAGGCAGTTCTCTCTATAAGGTTCTGGGGATTGTCACCTTTAATAGCACCTATTAGATGATACAAGCCTTTTGTAAAGAGTCCACATCTTTGGAAATAGTTACTTTATTAAGCACTCCTCCAGTTATTCATTTTCAGTAAGATCCTTCCTGATTCAACAATGTTAATTCTTACTCTTAGAAGGACTTAAAATAAGGCTCTTTCTGTTAGGCACTTTTTCCAATGAGATATCCTACATCTAGCCCTAAGTATCTCATATTTCTGTAACTATACATTTAGTAGAACTAAATGTACCCTAAGAGCATCCTTAGTTCATTCACACTTGCTATCTTTCAAATGCTAAAACATTCCATCTGTTACCAATACATTACATTCTGCTTAAAATAGTTATATTCAACTTTGCTTGTTTGCAACAAATAAATACTAACTTTTACTTGCACTAATGTTTTATAATTTTTATAATACTATATTTTCTTATTGAATGTAACAGCCATGTAGAACAGAGGTTTACTTTTAAAATATGTCATTGTCATAGGATCTAATGATTATTACATCACAGAACATAATCCTCTGACTACATTAAAATTTTAACTAGTGCAGTGTGGTTAAAAGAGAAAAAAAATGAATGTGTGTTTCTTCTTATGGTGATGCTACAGAGATTCTTTTAATGGATGGCTTCATTCACAATGAACACATAATTTGATTAACTCCACATACTCCTAAATAGTAGATAATACAATTGATACTGCAGTTTCTCAAACATATCACAGCTTTTATAACCTTATTATACCTCAGATCATCTGGGTATATAAATATAGAATCCATTTGTTAACACTTGTTGAATTTTAAATGTATCATCCTATTTTCAATCTTTTAAAAATAGTCTTATTCAGCTGTAGTGAGAAACATTTTTAAAGTTTCACTCATTTTGTTTTCAAAGTATTTTCCAGTTCCAGAGTTTTCAGAAGAGATTTCCTGTAGAAAAAGAAAAAAACTGCATCTGTTAAAATTAAATGGCTCAATATTTTAGAGGGTAGTATTATACCCACATTAATTTTTAAGGTGTTTCAGGCAAAAGTAGCTCATAATGCCTTCCATGTGATTATTTCTCAAGCCACGACACAGCACATAAAAAATATCAACCTGGAAATGATCAATATAATTAAAATACTGTAGATATGCTGTACCAGAAATTTCATCTCAAAATGATGAATTATAAGCTTTTTAAAAGGAAATATTCTCTGAAACTTTAGAAAGCAATGCCAGGTATAGTCCTAAGTTGTCTGTGTGTGTGTGTGTGTGTGTGTGTGTGTGTGTGTGTGTGTGCCATGAACTGTAATTTGAATTTAAACAATTTTTAAAGGACTTAATAAATTATGGCATTTATATATGATGGAACAGTACTTAGTAATAAAAAGAAAGGATATATTGACATATACAACAACATACATGAAATTCAAAATAATGATACAAGTGAAAGATAACATATCAGTATGAGTACTTATAGTATGGTTGCATTTATATAAAATTCTATAAAATTCAAACTCATTTATAATTAGAAAGCAGATCAGTAATTGTTTTAGGAAGGAGAAATTACAGACAAAAGGAAGCTTTGAGGAGTAATAATTATGCTCATTGTATTGATTTCAATGAATGCTTCTCAGTATAATCACATGTTAGAAAACATCAAATTGTACAATTAATTTTTTATTATTATTTTTAAAGACTTTATTTATTTATTTGACAGAGAGAGAGAGAGAGAACACAAGTAGGGGGAGTGGCAGGCAGAGGGAGAGGGAGAAGCAAGCTCTCCATTGAGCAGTGACCCTGATATAGGTAGGGCTCGATCCTAGGACCCTGGGATCATGACCTGAGCTAAAGGCAGACACTTAACTGACTGAATCACCCCGGTTCCCCTAATTGAACAATTTAAATATATATGTTTATTGTATATCAATCATATCTCAGTAAAGTTGTTAAGAAGGAAAAAAACCTATAAAGTAAGAGATTTCATTAGTAAACACAATAGTATAGCTGGTATCACAGTTTCTGACTGAAATAAATATGTATCAAATATGGATAAAAAATATAACACATGAAAGGATGCCCATGGAGCATCTGGGTGGCTCAACTGGTTAAGCATCCAACTTGGTTTCAACTCAGATCATGATCTCAGGGTCGTGAGATTGAACCCTGTATCAGGCTCTGCATTCAGCAAGGAGTCTCTTTGAGATTCCCTCCCTCCCCTTCTGTCCCTCCCTCCATTCATGTTCTCTCTCTCTCTCTCAAATAAACAAATAAATAAACAAACAAGCAAACAAAATCTTATTTAAAAAGATGCTCAATATCACTGATCATCAAAGAAATACAAATCAAAACTACAATAAGATATCACCTCACACCCAGCAGAATGGCTAAAATCAACAACATAAGAAACAACAGGTGTAGATGAGGATGTGGAGGAGGGGGAATCCTCTCACACTGTGGGTGGGAATGCAAACTGGTGCAGCCATTCTGGAAAACAGTATGGTGGTTCCTCAAATAGTTAAAAATATAACTACCTTATGACCCAGCAATTGCACTACTATGTATTTACCTGAAGGATACAAAAATACTAATTCAAAGGAATACATGTACCCTGATATTTACAGCAGCATTATCAACAATAGCTGAATTATGGAGAGAGCCCAAGTGTCCCTCAACTGATGAATGGATAAAGTGTGAGACATATATATATATATATGTGTGTGTGTGTATATATATATAATATATATACATATATATGTAATATATACATATAATGGAATATTACTCAACAATAAAAAGAATGAAATCTTGCCATTTGCAATGACATGGATAGAGCTAGAGTATAATGCTAGTGAAATAAGTCAGTCAGAAAAAGACAAATACCATATGTTTCATTCATGTGGAATTTAAGAAACAAAACAAATGAGCAAAGGGAAAAAAAAGAGATATTAAAAAAATAAGATGGTTAGACCAAATCCGAACTATACCAGTAATTGCATTGAACATATATTGACTAAATACTACAATAAAAAGACAAGATCTGCCACACTAGAGTTTTTTTTAAAGATATATCTATATGCCATTTACAAGAAATACTTTTTAAATATATAGACAGGTTGAAAGGTAACTTATGGGAAAGTTATGCCATAAAGACATTATTTAGAAGAAAGCTTCTGTGAATATGTTAATATCAAAGTAGACTTTAAAACAAGACTTACTAAGTTGTATATTTTATAATTATGAAATTGAATCAGCAGAAATATATTACAATTCTAAATTTGCACTTGAAAACAGCTTTAAATTATATAAAAGTCAATAGAATTAAAAAGAGACACAATCCAAAATCTTAGAGATTTTAACATACATATCTCAATAACTCTCAGTAACTGACAGAACAGACAGATGAAATAAAATAAGGATACAAAAGTTTTGAACAATACTATTAACCAACTTCACCTAAATACTGCATCCAATAACTGCAGAATGTACATTTTTAAAAAAGATTTTATTTATTTTTAGAGAGAGAGAGAGAGAAAGAGACATAGGCAGAGGAAGAAGCAGGCTCCACACAGGGAGCCAGGTATCCAGGATCACGCCCTGGGTGGAAGGTAGGCACCAAACCACTCAGGGATCCCGCAGAATGTACATTTTTTTCAACTGACTGTGAAACATTTATCAAATAGACAATTAGAGCAATTAGAGAATTAATTTAGATGAACCTCACACTTTTAAAGCTTAATAAACTGTGTATTTTCCTGACACTGTAGAAATTAATTAAAACTTAAATTACAGAAAAATAACTATTGAAAAATGAAAATTAGGGAACAATGTATTAAAATCAACAATAGCATCTAGAACACTATGAAATAATGTCTTCACAGTGTTGATAGTGGGAAATGTAATTTTATAATCACTATTGTTCAAGAATGAAAATAAAATAAAAGTATTTTCAGAAAAGAAATCAGAACGTCTAAAGAATATACATTGAAAGGAGGGAAAATTATCCTTGAAGGAAGGATTTTTATATAAAAAATAGTGAACAATGAGCTGGACTTTTTAATCTGTAAAATTATATCCTTCAGTACTGGACAATTTTCTTGTATTATTTCCTTGATAATTTTTTCTTTTTAAAAATTTTTCTCTTTCTTCCTTCTGGAATTCTTATTCTTTTGATGCTTCCATTCTTGGACAGATTCTCTAATATTATTCTCCTTTCTTTTTTCTCTACACATTTCTGTGTTCTACTTTCTTGGAGATTTACTAAACTTTATCTTCCAAGTTTCCAAATTTTCTATCAATTTAAAAGTATTTCTGCTATTTGTTAATTTTCTGTATTTCTTTCTCCTGTGGAATTCCCTCCCCCTTTTAAAGTACAGAATCCTATTCTTATGAAACATATGCAGTATCTTGTCTTATTTCTCTAAGGATTTAAAGGCATGTTCTGTTTCCTGAATTGTCCCTATTAACTCTTTTGTAAAATTCATAAAAATATACATACTATACTATTTAATGACTAAATTCTCTTTTTGCCTATCTTTGCCTACCAGAATTTAAGCTCTGTAAAGACTGGAATTTTCATCTGTTTTATTCTTTTCTGTATCTGCAGTACCCATAATATGCCTAGCACAAAGTAGGAACTCATTAAGAGCATAGTGAATGCTACAAGGTATGTCATTAAAGACCTTGGTGATGCTTGTTCATATTTAGGAATGAATCTCTAAAAAGCTCATTAGAACCTCTATGTGAATGGTGAGGCTTATCAAAGGAAAAGATCACTGTAAGTAATGGGGCCAACACCCAGCCAAATCAATTTGGGACTTTCTAATGTTAGTATCTATAGGTCTTCGTTATAAACTGGTCTTATCCTCTGAGAAAAATCATCCAGACTCCTTCAGTGATTTAAGTTGGCTACCAGAAATGTGAAGCTAAACAGATTGAGGTGAGTTAGAGCATTACTATTCATTATGTAGATCTCTACTTAATCTACCCATTGCACTACAACTCTGTTGCTCTCAGCTTTGCCTAATTATCTTCAAGACCAAAGTAATTCTATGTCAATCTTTCCATAAAGTACAACAGTGGTCTTTAGCTCATTTGAGTGAGGAGACACGAAAGGTGTAATTATATATTTTTAACCTATTTTTAAAATTTCTGATCTCTCTTACACCAGCTATCTTCAGAGGATCTCTTGTCTCCAATTTCCTCAGCTTTTCCAGAGTTTTGCTCTGAAAATTAGCTTGCTTCCTGGCAAGGCACTTAGTTTTCAGCTTTCTGTGATTTGCTAAGTCAGTTATCATTCATCCAAATGCTTTACATCATTTAGAATTTTGTTATCACCTTTCATGTGCTTTCATTGCCCCTTCCCTTGATCCCTGCAGTTTTAAACCTCATTGTGGTGGGTTTGTGGAAAAATCAGAGATAAACATACATGCTTACTATTCCATAAATTTGCTGGAATCTTTTCCTGGACTTTAAATCCAAATTTATGGAGAATAGCCAAGTACTACCACAAAACTGTCCTTGGCCAAAAATCAAAGAAAGAAAAGTTGATAATATAAATATGGTATGGATTTAAATAAGGAATCACATATACTGTTAGGCTTGCATCAAATTTATAGAGTAGTATGAGCTGTGAATAGTACCAGTCTTATATCACTTCCCTGATCATGCATAAAGAATTATTGTTCTACAGTTCAAAATCAAGTGTAGAAACTAAGAAATCAGTTGCAGAGATGTTACTAATAATCATAATATACAATAATTATTAAAATATATTTGAGCAAATCCTCAAATATGCATAAGATACATAATTAAACAAATTCTTCAAACAGATATTATATATGCTATTTTCTACAAAATATAAAAAAAGGAAAAACCCTTTCCTCAATAAAATAAAAACCTATCAAACACATAAAATTAGATCTAAGGTCAATTAGACTCTAGGAAATGTAACCAAGATTTTGTTTGATATCATGTGATGTCAGAAAGGCAGCCAGGACTTAAATTAAGGTCTCTTGATTCAACATCTCTTGAGTTGTTTTTATCCAAAATTATCCTTATCATCAAACCAGAGTTCTGTATACTCTGTTGACAACAGACTGTGCCTCAAATCAAATGCTATCTTGGTAATAGGCTTAATTTTAATAGACTATATACAGCTTTAGGACAAAGACTGCATCCTAGTCAGATGGAAGCAGTACCCCGAAGATAGAGTGAAGCAATTAGATCAATAAAAAATATTAAGTAATGGAATGAAAGGAGAAAAAATTTCTGACATTAAGAAAAAAATATCTCTGTCATAAAATGACTATTGAATTTCATGTTTGGACACTGAGTTTGAGAGAGATGACTACATTATAAAGGAGCTTTTTCAAAGACAAAAGTACTCAGAAACAGAAGCTGACCAAAGCCAGGAGGAAACTCCCCTCCAAAGAGAGCTGGAAGGGCAGCCCGGGTGGTTCAGCAGTTTAGCACCGCCTTCAGCCCAGGGTCTGATCCTGGAGACCCGGGATCAAGTCGCACGTCAGGCTCCTTGCATGGAGCCTGCTTCTCCCTCTGTCTGTGTCTCTGCCTCTTTCTCTCTCTCTCTCATGAATAAATAAATAAAACCTTAAAAAAAAAAAAAAAAAGAGAGAGAGAGAGCTAGAGCTGGCCAAGTCCAGAGGGGACAGATCTCAAAATTCTGACAAGTCCAAAGGGAGGGCTGTATAGAAAGTATTTGTGAAAAACTTTAGAGAAAACACAGATTGATGAAAGACAGAAAAGAAGGAAGAAAGAAGAAAGGAAGGAAGAAAAGAAAGAAAGAAGGAAGTAAGGAAGAAAGAAAAAAAGAAAGAAAGGCCTAAGTTGAAGAACTATCCATTCTATGCATATAGGACCACATAACGGAGTCTACTTTAATGCCTGCTTTATAGAATTAACCATAGCAATTAGTAGTGAAGTGATTGTCTTGAAAATAATTCAGTCTCATTTTAATTCTGTAAGCAAGTGTAACCTGGGTTCATAGCCACAGATCCACTAACTTTAATAATTTCAATTAGTGTATTGAAGAAAACATGATTTTTTCATTCATTCACTATTCTCAGTTGTTTCACTTCCATATCTCTCTGCTCCACCATAAATATGTTCAATTTGCTGCTAGTCACTTTCTGGAATCATATAAACTGCAGAGAGAAGCCCAGCACATTGTCCACAATTCCATTCACTATCCTAAAGTGAGATTGAACGCAAAAGAGAGTTGTCCAATGTAAGACTTCTTACAGACACAGGAATAAATATAATGAGAAAGACAAAAAATAATATCAGTCTTCAGTGTTCTTAAATTTCAGTTCATCATAGAGAATTACTTACTAGCTCTCCTCCAGCCCCCTTTGCTCCTATCATGCTACCATTGCATTAAGACCAAATCTTTCAGACTGTTTTCTTCCCATCGAATCTCCTCTCTGCACACCATCTACACTCATAGAAAAAAAAATTTGCTCCTAATGAACATAGCTTCTCTGATTATGCAGAGCAACTTAACTCTTCACTTTTCATGTCTCTATATTCTATTCTTGTCTTGGCTTTGCTACTTTTTGCAAACCCAAAATACTCTTTATCTGTTTTTTTTTTTTCCCCAAAAAGGGACAATATTCTCTTTAAGATGTATTTGACTGTGTCTCCATAGACCTATTTATTCAAACTGCCAGTGGCTTTTATCTGTTCTCCAAAATATTAAAATTCTCCCAAGTAATACATGTATATATCCTAAAAATATAAATATAATAAATGTTTGTAATGAAAAGTAGCAGTTACCTAATTCATGCTTCCCCTTCCTGTATCACTTTCATGAAGTAAAATTTTCTAAATACATTATTTCATTTTTAAAAATTCTAGTTATTACCTCCTTTACTTTAAATATTAATATTAAAAATCAAGTAATAATTTAATACATTATCAACTGATGACCACACAATAAAGACAAGGATTTACTCATAAAAACCTACCCCTGTTTCTAGTTTTATCTCAGTTATTTTTATTATTTTATTTTCTCAATTGGTTCATCTTTATATCATAAATTTAGTTGCATAACCTTGTAAATATTATCTATTGTGCTTGTGTCTCAAAACCATTTGCTGTCTTTCCCCCTTCTCTCTGACTACTGAGTGTTACTCATTTCTTTTGGGATATTCATTTCATAAGGAAAAATATAAAAGAACATGGAGAGAACAACAAAAAAAGACAAATTATTGGCTTCAGATTTCATCATAACCAAGACTAAAACTATTGCTTTTAACTGGCGAGAGCTGTGCTTTGGAATTCAAATGTGCAAATGTTAAAGGAAACAGTAGATAGACTATGCAAAAATAGAATAAAAAGTGTCAGACATCCTTGCCCTTCTTTGGGTAAGGGAAGAGATTCAACACTGACCAGAAAGTTTCAACACATACTTAAACCAGAGACCATAAACTCCCAGAGCATGAACAAGATTTGTTTTGCCTACAGAAGGAAGTGGAGAAGAAGAAAGAGAATGAGAAAGAGATAAGGGAGGAGAGGAGAAGAGGAGGAGGAAGAAAGAATTTGCAGGTCACAGATTATAATTATACCATACTCTAATCTGATTTACCCTAACATTGCAAAGTTAGCACCTGTGCTCTCTTGCATCTGACACCACCAACTCCAACCATTCATATTTCCACAACTTTAGACAGCATCTTTTCATTATACCCCATATTAGAAATAGTAAGCTTCTAAGTTTCTCTACACCTCGTCTTTCCCCTTCAACTTTTCAACATGTCTGCTGAAAATCAACTTTTACACTATCAAAGTTAAACAATCTAATTTCTGTTCCATGACACTGTCTTTTCTGTTTAGTCCATAACTTAAATAAGTAGGTTGAAAAAAATCAACAAATAATAGCAATGGCTACAAATAGATTTTGGTATACAATCAGTAAGTTAATATTTAGTTCCTTTACAAGAGGTCTAATAGCAGGATTCTCAAGCAAATCAAAGGAGAATGATTCTAATATATAAATGAAACCTAAATATTAGAATGTATAGGTGAAATCTAATATATAGATTTTTCTATACTTCGTATTTTTTTTCAAATTTTGCACTATTTTAGTTCAATTTACTTAACATTTGGACCATAAATTTCTATAAGTTTTTATTGTTTTCCCCAGAGCATCTGATTTCATTATCACTTTTATGATTTTTGTTTGGGAAATAATTTATCTTCATCACTATGTCAGTCCTATCAGGAACTTTTTAATTAATTTATCAATTACTTATAATCTACTTTATTCTTATTTTTTTAATTGTGTTAAAGGACATGTAACATGAAATCTACCCTCTTAACAAAATTTTAAGTGTAATGTATAGTATTGCTAACTACATGCACATTGTTGTACAGCAGATCTCTAGAGCTTTTTCATCTTGTATGATGCAACTTTATATCCCTTGAACAGGAGCCTTCCATTCATTCCTCCCTCCAGCCTCTGGTGACCACCATTCTTCTTCTGGCTTCTGTGAGTTTGACTATTTTAGATATCTTATATAAATAGAATTATTCAGTATTTGTCCTTCTGTGACTGACTAGCATATTTCATTTAGCATAACGTCAAAAGATTTTTATTCAGGTTGTTGCTTATGACAATATTTCCTTCTTTTTAAAAGCTGAATACTATTCCATTATTATGCATAAGCCAATTTTTCTTTATCTTTTCACCCATGGATGGACACTGAGGTTGTTTTCAAACACTAGTTATTGTAAATAATGTGATGAACATGGAAATGCAAATATATATTTGAGAGTCTGCTTTTAATTCTTTTGGATAAATATACAGAAGTAGGATTTCTGGATTATATGCTGGTTCTATTTTTAATTTTTTGAAGAACCTCCAGAGTGTTTTGGGTAGACACTGCACTATTTTATATTCATACCAACAGAGTGCAGGGATCCAATTTCTCCATATCTACACCAACAATTATTATTTTCTGGGTTTTGTTTTTGTTTTATATTGGCCATCCTAACAGGTGTGAAGTGGTATCTCATATTGATTTTGATTTGCATTGTCCTCATGATTAGTGATAGCATCTTTTCATATACCTGTTGACTATCCATACGCCTTCTTTAGAGAAAAATCTATTCAAGTCTTTTGGCTATTTTTAAATTGGATTATTTGTTTTTTTGCTGTTAAGTTGTAGAAGTTCCTTATATATTTTGGAAATTAACCCACTCTGAGACATATGGTTTGCAAACATTGTCTCGCATTCTTTAGGTGCCTTTTAATTCTATTGTTATCTCCTGCACAGAAGTTTTTTTAGTTTGATGTAGTCCCATTTGTCTATTTTGCTATTATTTCCTGTGCTTTTGGAGTCATATCCAAGAAATCATCGTTGAAATTAATGTTATAAAGTTTTTCTCTGTGTTCTTTTAGGAGCTTTATAGTTTTAGATATTACATTTGAGTTTTTAATTCATCCTGAATTTACTTTTGTGTATGACTTGAGATAAAAGTCCAATTTTACTCTTTTGCAAGTGGTTAACCAGTTTTATTAGCACCATTTGTTGAAAAGATTATCTTTTCCCCATTGTGTAGTGTTGGCACTTTTGTTGAAGATCATTTCACTATAAATGTGTGGATTTATTGTTGTGTTCTATATTCTGTTCCATTGTTCTATATGTCTGTCCTTATGCCAGGACTATACTCTTGATTACTAAAGCTTTACAGCATGTTTTGAAGTCAGGAAATGTGAAGCCTCTGGCTTTATTATTCTTTCTCAAGATTGACTATTTAGAATACTTTCTAGTTCTATATGAATTTCAGGGTTTTGTTTTCTATTTCTGAAAGAAAATGTCATTGGGATTTTGATGAGATTGTATTGAATCAGTACATTGCTTTGGGAAAGTAGACATTTTAAACAATAGTACATCTTTCAAAACATGAACACAAATGCCTTTCCATTTACTTGTGTCTTCCTTAATCTCTGCAATGTTTCATTGTTTTTAATGTACAAGTCTTTTGCATCATTGTGTAAGTTTATTCCTAAGTTATTCTTTTTGATGTTATCGTAAATGGGAATTTTTAAATTTAATTTTCAGATTGTTTTTAGTGTATAGAAACGTGACTAAGCTCTATATGTTCATAATTATCCTGCAAATTTGTGGAATTTTACTAGTTCAAACATTTTTATGCAGAATCTTTAGTCCATGTAATCTACAGAGATGATTTTACTTCTCCTTTTCTGATTTTGATAACTTTCATTTATTTTTCTTGCCTAATTGCTCTAGTTAGGATTTCTAGTACTGTGTTGAGCAAATGAGAAAAGGGTGGGCATTCTTGCTTTGCTCTGATCTTAGAGAAAATATTTCATTCTTTTACCACTGAGTATAATGTTACTTATGAGCTCTTCATGTAAGGCCTTGATTTTTTTAGCTAATTTTCTTTTATTATTCTTTTTTTTAGTGTTTTTTATCATGAAAGTGTATCGAATTTTATTAAATGCTTTTTATTTATTGAGATAATTAGAGATTTTAATCCTTTATTATGTTAATGTAATGCATCCCACTGATTGATTATTGAATGATTTTAGCATCTCAGGGATAAATCCTACTTAGTCACGATATATGATCTTTTTAACGTGCTACTGAATTCCATTTGCTAGTATTGTGCTGAAAATTTCTGTACTTACATTCATCAGAGATATTGGCCCATATTTTTCTTTTCTTGGTATGTTTTCTGCCTGGCTTTAGTATCAGGGTAATGTTCTCACCATTTTATTTGGAGATTGTCTTTTGGATTCCCTCTGCCATACACTGTTCAGTTCTTGGCTACTGCACCTCATTCCTATACTCAGCTGTGTTTTTGAGAACTCCTCATCTGGCCTTATTATGGTTTTGGAAAGATTTACAGTATGAATCATCTAAGGTCACAGATGATAAAGCTAGCTTTCGAACCCTGGGCTTCTGACTTTCACAGGAAAGGTGTACTACATAGGTAGGCTATCACTCCTCTATCCTGCAGTTGAAACTTCTACAAAACTCCTAAAAATTTCTCTAATAGTAGATATTTACCACTTGTTATAATGATTTGTGTGGTAGGGAGCCTCTAAATGTTTCACATAATCTCTGCCTCCTGCTATTCATGTTTCCTTCCCTTTAAACATGGGCTAGATATAGTTAATATGAATATAATGCAAAAGTGATAGTATTTCACTACTGAAATTAGGTTACAAAAAGACTCTAGATTCTATCTTCTCTCCCTCACTCTCTCTTTCTCTCTCTCCCTCTCACTCTCTCATAGGAAGCAAACTGCTATGCTGTGAACTTTCCCTTGGAGAGGCCCACATGGCAAAGAATTAAGGAAGGTCTCTGGCCAACATCCAGTGAAGAACTGAAACCAAGAGGGACTAAATCTTGAGTTGCTTGGACTACTACATGCCTGAGCTTGGAAGCAGATCTTCCTCCAGTCAAGACTTGAGATGAGACTGCAGTCTCAGCTGACACCTTGATTGTAGCATGTAAGAGACCTTGAGTCAGACGGAACTAGTCATGCTGCACCTGAACTCCTGACCCACAGAAACTCTGAGATAATAGATATTTATTATTTTAAGCATCTCAGTTTTGGGCCAATTTATCACAGAGCAGTACATACCTAATACCATTTGTAAGAATAAAATTGTAAAGAAATGTTGAGAATGTACAGTAATGTTTTGAAATAAAGTATAGCACAGACAAATAATCTTAAGAACTTCTTCCCTCTTACTCTAAAGTCAATCCTAAAAGGAAAATATTTATAGATTTAAAATATAAAACTTGTGGGAATTAAAATTTTAAGTACAGTGTATATTCAAAATATCTGTCTACAAACTTATCAGACTTATTATCCCTCTGTTTTTCAATGTTGGCAATACAATATGTATGGCTTTGTATATGTTCTATTAAGTATAAAGTAAATACAGCAAATACTCTTAGGAATAAAATAAAGTAACCAAAGTGTCCGTTGATATAGTTCAAGATTAAATCATTGTAGCATATAATTTAAGAATATTAAATTTAACATTCAGAAAAGGGGATAAAAATTGCTCAGAAAGAAATTGAGCTATTTGTCATCCTTTGGGAAAAAGAGATTTGTAGTGCCTTAGTACTTATGAGAAATGTTTGAGATAAGTATGTAAGTTCCTATTCAAAAGTCATTTGATAATCTATTTTTAGTTTGGAACTAAGGAAACATTAAACAAAATTATCTTATATAACAAATATTAAAATGTAAACTGATTTTTGTTTCTTACAGAATTTAGTAAACAGTTGAACTCAACAATGTAAAAGAAAAGCTTGGTCTCCAGCGAACATATATCTGTATAACTGCACGACAACATGGTATCCTTGGCTTATCAAATTTTGTTTCCAAGTTTTTATGACTGAAGAAAAGAACAATTACTCATATTACCTCTCTCTACATATATCTATATAGTCTGTGTAGACTACAAATTGTTGAGTAGGTTTTAAAATCCTTTATGGTAGTTTATATAATAAAAAGCATAAAATGATTTAAACACTAAACTAGGGAATTTCAGCATTCTTTGCAGGCAAATTCTCTTTCCTAAATAACGTATCTTACCTACCATTTCCAGAAGGCTGTGTTGACCTTGATCTTAATAACCAAAACTTCCTTGGTCAGAGTGAGACATTTGGCCCAAATTAGGCCAATCAGATTTCTCTATAAGGGATTTTAAACTGTAGTATCCTATGTGTCATCATCAAATAGTGCTGGGCACTGGGGCTTGATAAAATACAGAGCTAGAGGCTACATCAGAAACAGGGCAGCATAGGTTGGCAAAAGAAGGTAAACTGATGAGATAATAGAATGAGACAGAGAAGGAGGTTTGTCTGCCAAATACTATTCATTGGTGGGATTGTATATGTGTATGTCCCTTCCTGCGGTCCCCTATGGATAAAGTACACTCTCACATCCTTCCATTGCCACCCACAGGCATTCTCCTCATCTTTGCAAAAAGTTCCCATTAATTAATCATGCTGATCATCTTCTTCTCATTCTCCTTAGAATTTGTATTTCCAGATAACTCCCAAGTATCTAGAGTACTGAGCAACGGGGTTATTTTTCTTTGTGTTGATTGATTTCTTTTTCTTCTAATGCTGTCCCTGAACTTTAAATAGTGAGTCTTGGGGTAAGTAACTTTATTAGTTCTCTTTTGGGTAGGATACTGTTGTGATGCACATCCTTGGTAGGGCTCAGCTCCTCTCTGCCCACAGACTAGACAGGAATCACCATTGTGGAGGTAAGACATTGAGAAAGATGTCAGGAAAGAGAAAGGTCACAAAGTCATTATTCAACTGTCACGTTCTCATTGAGGACTTTCTGACTAACTTGTGTAAAATTTCAAACTTCACCCATCCAACCCTCCAACACACACATATTTTCTATCCCCACTCCATTCCTCATTTTTCTCCTGAGTATACATCCCTTAGTTGCTTATTTCATACTTTGTTATGTTGTTTATTTTATGTCTCTCCTATTAAAATGTAAGTCTTATGAGAGCAAGAATTTTTCCTCCATTTCATTGATACGTATACCCAAACCCTAGAAGCAAAATCAGCTACTTAGTTAATGGGGCCAAGTGTGAAATGAAAAATGCAGTGTCCCATGATAAGAAATTATTAAGAATCTTAAGACAGTTACAGCAGAGCATTAAATCAAGTGCAGGGCCCTGAGTAATTGCAGAGGTTGCAAGCTATGAAACTGGCCCTGTCTAGAACTTCCTTTATAAAGCACCAACATATTGTAAATTAATATTCCAGTAGGCAAGACTTTGTTCCATTTACTTTTTACATAGCCTGTGAGGACAACCAGCACGTTAGCATATCCCACGATACTCAAGTGTCCCTATGACAAAAGATGAACCAATGAACATCTAGAGAGTTTTCTGTAAGACCTCCCCACATTTTAGCATTTAAAAGAACCGTCATGTAATTTCTCTCACATGTAAAACCCACAGGTACACAGAAAATAAAAATCTTTATATTCTAGAAGACAACAAAAATGGTCTCAGATGAAATAATGGCTGCAAAAAAAATCAGAATTTATTCATATGTTTTAAAAATTCTATAACTGAACAAAAATATCTTTAATGAAATTAAATCATTCTTAAATTAATAACAAAAAGTTAAAATATCTAAAGCAAATAATTCATTGTGCATTTTTATAATATAATATGATATAAAAACATCCATCTTTTATAGGAGAACAGGGTTTTGTTTCCTTTTATTTCTCATAGTTATTAAATAATATGAATAATGTTTCTGAGTCAGTTCTTAATTTTAAGCACAGCATCAAGTATACTCTAATATTTTATTTTAATTCCAGGATATAATAAAATTCTTATTTTCAAAAGCATATTATAGCAAAGATAATAACACAAATCTAATGTTTTAACTCTTATATGGCAACTGCCAAAATATTTACTTATTTAATCTTGGAAAGTTTACCTCATAATTTTGCTTGGAAATTTACAATTGTCATTAATCACATTTACTTTAAAATCATTCTAATTTTCTTTCTTGTTTTATTAAAATCTGGGTATTTTGCTTTTTATTTATTTATTTATTTATTTATTTATTTTTATTTATATATTTTTAAAGAAGACAGTGCGAGCAAGTAGGGGGGCAGAGGGAAAGGGAGAGAGAGAATCTTAAGCAGACTCGAGCCCATGACTCTGAGATCATGACCTGAACCAAAATTAAGACACTTAACAGACTAGGCTACCCAGGTTTCCCTAAAGTCTATGTTTTTTTATTAAAAGCTTTTCTTTTTCAGTCACATATCCACGTGTAGTATGAACCTCTAATGCCAACACACATGGAATAATGCCTCCTCCAAAAGTTAGTTTTTTTTATTTTTTTAAGATTTTATTTATTTATTCATAGAGACACAGAGAGAGAGAGAGAGAGAGGGAGAGAGAGGCAGAGACACAGACGGAGAAGCAGGCACCATGCAGAGAGCCTGAGGTGGGACTCGAGCCAGGATCTCCAGGATCATGCCCTGGGCTGCAGGCGGCGCTAAACCGCTGCACTACCGGGGCTGCCCTCCTCCAAAAGTTAGAAGTACAAACCCAAATCTAAAATAAAAACTATAGGTCAGCATATTGTATAATATGTTGGCTATGTACCAAAGCATAATTTAACCATAATTTTTAATTTTTTTAACCATACTTAGTTCACACTGTGGGTGACTTCTCATAAGATACTTTGACCATTTACAAAAGACATACAATATCAACACATAAGTATGTTTAATATTTTTCTATATATTAAGGATTTCTTTCATATCATGCTATTAACATTTCAAAAACACAATGAAAGAAATGTCAGCCTAGAGTAAACCTCAAACGGATAGCACAACATAATGTAAAATGAATAGAATTTACAGTTAGGCAGAACTTTGTGCTAAGAAACTTTAATTTGGTTCCTAGAATTTTGTGGACTTCACTTAAAAACAAGAAAATAGCAGCATCCAGCTTTACATTGTGGGGACAAAATAGTTGCTTAATAAATATTAGTTTTTTCCTTTCCACCTCCCCACCCTACGTCTCCTCTTTGGGGATGGCATCAATTAGAACTCTTGGTTGCAAGTGAAAGCAAATACAACCAACTTACTTAGGCTAAAAGGGAATTTATTGGCTCACATAAAAGAACAAGACTGGATTCAGGGCCCAGAAAATATAATTAGGAGTTGGTTTTTCTCCATCTCTTTACTCTGCCTTCTGTCACATTGGCTTCAGCATCACGCATCACATGGTAGCAAGAGGTTGCCTGAAGCTCCAGCCCCAACATTCTCTGAGGTTTCAGGCCTAACAGAAGAGAGTGAACATCTCTTTCCTAGGAGTTTCCAAGTACGTTTATTTTAGCTCTGATTAGATTTGATGCTCAAGACTTGACCAATTACTGTAGCTAAAAGGATGGATATTCATGGTGGGTCCAAGATAGCTGTGTTCCACCTCAGGAATGCTGTGTGTGTGTGTGTGTGTGTGTGTGTGTGTGTGTGTGTGTGTGTATGACCTAATTCCTTAAATGGAATTCAGATTATAGTTCCCAGGAAAAAACGGTAAATAGCTCTGGAGTTCTGGGCAGTAAAAAGAGCAGATATCCACTATAGATCCTCTTCAATTCAGAGTCATGGATGCTTCAAGGATAAATCTTCCCTACCCATTAACAACAATGATGTCCCTAAAATCTTCTGTCTAGTTGCCTCAGAATCTCGATGAGATCTCACCTTGTCAGTTCTTTAAAATCTCTTTTCTTCTTCTATTTTAGTTTTCACTCAGTTCTAGTTTGTTTTTTTGATCGACCCCAATACTCTCCTCCATCAAATCTTTGCTACAGTTTAGTATTTGTGTCTTCTCTCAGTTCTCAAAGCATCTGGACATCCTAGCATGCATTATACTGCATTATATCAACTACCTTGTTAGTTGCATATCTCTCCTCTGTACTGGGTCCTCATTGTCTAGCAGGAAAATTGCCACAGAATAATCACTTAATACATATTTTCCAAAGCAATAAATGAATGCATCAAATTATCAGTGAATGAGTACACTGGTATCACAGAAGAGACCTCTAAAATGTGATCCTCTTAGTTTCTGTTGCAAGTTTCACTGTTAGATAAGTAAAGGTACAAATTTCAGTCATTTTTATACTCCAGGTCATTTCCCTTCAGTGTAAATATCTAGAATGTTCTTATAGAGTTAGAGTGAGTCTTTCCTTCCTGTGTCTGTCTCTTTGTCTCTGTCTTTTTCTCTATCACTAACACACACACACGTATATATGCATGCATGCACATTCATACAAACAGTCCTGCACATATATAAAACAAAATTTCTCTAAGAGCATGGTTAATTCAAAATTTATATAATGCAGCTTTTATTTTTTATGGATTTTTAAATATAATCTCAAATGATGAGCTACTCTGAGAAGGCAGTGGCCACATTTTTACTACAGAAAAATCTCTAGATACAGCAATTTTTCTGACAATTTATTTGACTACAAAGTATCTGGCTGGCTTCAGAGGGAGAGAAAAATCATCCAGAGTTTTCAACAGAAGGAACTTCTAAAGGTAGATGAAGCCAACGCATTTCAAGGAAAAAAAAAAGTAGATTAGCCAACGGTGAAATCTCTGCAGTCCCAGGGAGATTTCTCCTCCCTTGAATTTTGCTGAAGCAAGTTTTTCATCAATTATTTCCATGAAAGTTTAAAAATGCTGTGGGTATATAATTCTCACTCTTAAAGGCAAAAGTTCTTTTTTAAGTATAATTTTAAAACTATTTTTAAAAATACACAAGCCATGCCTGGGTGCAATTTCATCGTTAAAAAATTGCAAGACTGAATATAAGTATATAGAATTTTTAAAACACTGTTTAGTCTATCCCTTCACTTCCACACTGGTAATTGCTTCTAATTGTTTGTATCTTTCCAGACATTTAAAAAATTCTCATATATTATTCTTCATAAAGTCTCCCTGATTTCCTTTCTGTGAATTTCCTCTCCTCCTCAATCATTTGGCCAGAGACCACTTCCTAGCACCTGCCTCCACCATGGAATCCAAGCCTTCCTACAAGCTTCTTCTAACAGCCAGGGGCAGCATGAGGCACAAACTCAGTTAGCTAGACAGAAGCTCCTGGGACTCTGAACAGTAAGTGAGTAAACCAAGGAATCAGGAGTTTTGAGAGTCAGAATCCTCACAGTAGCAGCAATAGAGGTAATGATAGTCGTGGCAGCTGTGGCAACACACAGGCCAGGCTATGCCTGCACAAATATGTTGCAACATATTCCTGCTTCCGGGTTTTCTTTTGAATTTCCTTGTTTCCTGGTGTTTCCAATGTCTTTCTCCTGTTCCCATTGATTCTGGTATCCTTCCAATAGCATGTAGATTAGAATTCTGTAAATTCTGTTGTGCCTGTTATTAAAAATGGAGGCCAACTATCTTTGGGTAAGTCTAATATATTTTTCCCATCTTTTTAATTTGTTTTTAAGTATTTTCTGATGTGTCTTTTATAACTATTCAGGTTTACACGCATTGAGGTTTGGAAAACAAATCTGAGAATTTCTAACATTTAATGGAAATTCTTTCAATCATCTTCTTTAATTCTTTTCTTTTTCAAATACTCAAATAGTTTCCTATTTAAAAGTCAGTGCATCAACATGACAAATGGCATTTATGAAAAACCTGTAGCTAACATCTACTTAACGGTGAAAGATTGAAAGTTTTCACACCAAGATCAACAATAAAACAAAGATGCCTACATTCATCAGTGCTTTTCAACATTATATTGGAAGTCCTAGCTAGAGCAATTAGACAAGGAAAAAAAAAGGTATTCAAACTGTAAAAGAAGGAGGAGGAGGAGAACTACATCTATAGATGGCATGATCCTATACAGTATATAGAAAATCTCAAATGACCCATGAGAAAGATACTAGAGATAATACATAAATTCAGCAAAATGATAGTATATAAGATCAACACGCAAAAATCAGTAGTGTTTCTATATACTAGCAATGAACAATCCAAAAAGAAACTAAGAACACAATTTCATTATAATAGGATCTAAATGAAAAAAATACTTAGTAATAAATTTAGCTAAAAAGGTGAAATTTCAAAACTTACTATAAAGCTATTAAAATCAAAACAGCATGGTACTGGCACAAAAATAAACACACAAATCAATGGAACAGAATTAAACAAGAAATAAACCCATAATTATATGATCAATTAAAATCTTCAACAAAGCAAGAATGAATATCTAAAGGGAAAAAGATAATCTCTCAAACAAATGGTATTGGGGAAACTGGTCAGCTACACGCAAAATATTGAAACTGTACTGCTTTCTCACACACAAAAAAATAAACCCAAAATGTATTAAAGACCCAAATGTGAGACCTTAAGACCTGAAACCATAAAAATCCCATAAAAGGAGCACAGGTAGGGACGCCTGGGTGGCTCAGAAGTTGAGCATCTGCCTTTGGCTCAGGTCGTGATCCTGGAGTCCCAGGATCACGTCCTACTTCGGGTTCCTTGCATGGAGCCTGCTTCTCCCTCTGCCTGTGTTTCTGCCTCTCTCTCTCTCTCTCTCTCTCTCTCTGTGTCTTTCATGAATAAATAAAATCTTTAAAAAAAAAAAAAAGGAGTACAGGTAGAAATGTGTCTGACATGAGCCACAGCAACATTTGTTTAGATATGTCTATCCTGAGGCAAGGGAAATAAAAGCAATAAATAAACTATTGGGACTACATCAAAATAAAAAGCTGCTGGATAGCAAAGGGAACAGTCAACAAAACTAAAAGGCTACTAAATGTAGAAGATATTTGCAAATAAGTTATCCAATAAAGGGTTAGTATCTAAAATATATAAAGAACTGATACAATGCAACACTCAAACACCAAATAATCCAATTAAAAAATGGTTAGAAGGCATGAATAGACATTTCTCCAAAGAAGACATCCAGATGGCCAACAGACACATAAAAAGATGCTCAACGTGACTTGTCATAAGGGGAAGGTAAATCAAAACCACAATGACATATCACTTCCCACCTGTCAGAATGGCTAAAATCAACAACATGAGAAACAAGCATTGGTGAGGATGTGAAGAAAAAGGAACTCTTGTGCATTATTGATGGGAATGCAAGTTGATGCTGCCACTCTGGAAAACAGTATAGAGTTTCCTCAAAAAGTTAAAAATAGAACTATCCTATAATCCAGTAATTGCACTACTGGATATTTACTACCAAAAATGCAAAAGCACTAATTCATTGGAATACATGTAACTCTATGTTTATAGCAGCATTATTTATAATAACCAAATTATGGAAAGAGCCCAAAAGATAAAGAAGATGTGGTGTATATATATATATATATATATATAATGGAATATTATTCGGCCATCAAAAGGAATTAAATCTTGCCATTTGCCACAACATGGATGAATTAGAGTATATTAGACTAAGTTAGATTATGCTTAGTGAAATAAGTCAATCAGAGAAAGGAAAATACCATATGATTTCACTTAAATGTGGATTTTAAGAAACAAAACAGAAGAATGTGGGAAGGGAAGGAAAAATAAAATAAGATAAAAAGAGAGGGATGCAAACCGTAAGCGACTCTTAATGACACAGAACAATCAGGGTTGCTGGAGGAGTGGTTGGTGGGGTAATGGGTTAAACAGGTGATGCATATTAAGGAGGGCACTGGTTGTGGTGAACATAGGGTGGTGTATGTAAGTAAAGAGTCACTAAATGTGACACCTGAAACAAATATTACACTATATGTCAACTAACTGGAATTTATTTATTTATTTTTCAGTGGTTTATCAGTCTAATACCTAGTGCTCATTACATCACATTCCCCTCTTAAAGTCTATCACCCAATTACCTTGTCTCCTTACCTCCCCCTCCTCCAGGGACCCTGAGATTTTTTCCCATGATTAAGTCTCTTAGGTTTCTCTCCCTCTCTTATTTCGACTTTATTTTTTCCTCTCTTCCCCTATGATCCTGTTTTGTTTCTTAAATTCCACATGAGTGAGATCATATGACAATTGTCTTTCCCTGATTGACTTATTTCGCTTAGCATAATATCCTCTAGCTCCATCCACATCATTGCAAATGGCACAATTTCATTTTTGGTAGCTGAGTAGTAGTCCACTGTATACATATACTACATCTTCTTTATCCACTTATCTGTCAATGGACATCTGGGATCTTTCCATAGTTTGGCTATAGTGGGTATTGTTGCTATAAACATTGGGGTACAGTTGCCTCTTTGAATCACTACATTTGTATCTTTGGGGTAAATACTCAGTAGCGCAATTGCTGGGTCATAGAGTAGCTCTATTTTCAACTTTTTGAGGAACCTCCATACTGTTTTCCAGGGTGGTGGCATCACCAACAGTGTACGAGGGTTCCCCTTTCTCCATATCCTTGCCAACATCTGTCATTTCCTGACTTGTTAATTTTAGCCATTCTGAATGGTGTGAGGTGGTATCTCATTGTGGTTTTGTTTTGTATTTTTCTGATGCTGAGTGATGTTGAACATTTTTTTTATCCATTGGCCATTTGTATAACGTACCAGAATTTAAAGAAAAACTTAAAACTAAAAAATAAATAATAAATAAATAATGTAATATGTCAGTTGTACCTCAATTTAAAATTTTTTAAATAAAAATTAATTTTAAAAAAAAACCAAAGGAGCAAAGAAAAGCAAAAGAGAGAAACCAAGAAACAGACTCAAATAGATTCAAACAAAACAAATGCAACAGGGATTAAGGAGTACACTTCTCATGATGAGCACTCAGTGATGTATAGAATTGTTGAATCACTATATTGTACACCTGAAACTAATGAACACTGTATGTTAACTATACTGGACTTAAAATTTTAAAAAATAAACTAAAAAAAGAAGAAAAAATAGAACTGAAGTCTCAAAATCAATTTATACATCTGTGGTCAATTGATTTTTTACAAGTGCCAAGTCCATTCAATCGGGAAAGGATATTCTTTAACAGATAGTACTGGAACAATAATTTAAATATAAGATCTAGAAACCTAAAGCTTCTGTAAGAAAACATGGGGGAAATCTTCATGACCTTGGATTTGGCAATGGATTCTTTTATAATAATTGCTGATTTGAGCTTTGTTATTGATGTATTTTTTTTTCTTGGTAATTTTTTATGACTTTGATGTTCTATACTTGATCATTGACAGAGATTTTTTTTTGGAAGAATGATCTTTCATAAGAACCATTAGCTCAATGAGGAAATGAAAAATGTATTAGGGCTGAGAATCCTTTTAACAAGTGATCAATGTTCATCTTAGAAAATTTGCTTAAACTCAAATATATAAATTTGTATTATTTGATAAGTTTTTGATGTGGCACAAGGCCTTTCCTTTGACATGGGTCTGCTGGTCAGATTTTCATATTATCTTTCATGAACTACACATAATGGATTATCTACCATTTCCAATTTCAGTGTCTTTATAGTTGAGATAAGAACTTAAAGACATTGTTGGAAGTGTTTGTGTTTACCATGTTCCAGATCTTTGTGACTTTTAATCCCAGTTATATAGTTCTTGGGCCCAGACCTAATTTCACATCTAATTTTTTAAGTGGCATATCTTTATGGAGTCTTCCTGAAGCATTTAATTTAGTTTTTCTTGGGATCCCTGGGTGGCGCAGCGGTTTGGTGCCTGCCTTTGGCCCAGGGCACGATCCTGGAGACCCGGGATCAAATCCCACGTCAGGCTCCCGGTGCATGGAGCCTGCTTCTCCCTCTGCCTGTGTCTCTGCCTCTCTCTCTCTCTCTCTGTGACTATCATAAATAAATAAAAAATTTTTAAAAATAAAAATAAATAAATAAAATAATTTAGTTTTTCTTGACATAATTCTTTGTTTTATACTGATATTTCATTTTTATAGGTTTGGACAATTAACATATATAACTTGTTTTTATAGTTATGGACAAAACACAACTCTTTCTTTAAGAACAGAATTCCATTGGTGGGAGTCATAGTGCAGTGATGTGCCATGTAGCCACTTCCTAAATATTTATCACATTGTAAGAATCATTTAAAAAGAAGAGAGGCATGTTAATTTGCTGAGTCAGCCAAAAGAACTGACCTAGTTAAGAGGACTTCTCTTTGTTTCTCTTATTCAGAATTCACTGTGCTGCTTTCCTACAAAATCCGTGTAATCATGTCTTTTCAATCTTGGACATTTTCCATTATATGTCACAGATATATTTTTTCTCTCTATTCTCACAATCAAAGAATCCTAGATGTATGTTGTATATTTCCATTTCTCCCCATTTCCTCATTCTTACTTTGCCTATGTCCAGCTATCATTTAAGCAGCTGAGTGTTTATTTTAATGATATATATGTACTTTTTACTCCCAGGTGTTCTACTTCACTCTTTTACAAGTCTGTTTTGTTATAATCCTTGCCTTTTTTTGAGATTTATATTTCTTCTTTTATCTCTATTTAAAAATAATTTAAAAAATAATCATCTTTTTGAAATTGTTTTGTTTACTCCCGTTCTTAAGGTGCTAATGTAAATTTTTGTTAGATCTGACTGCTTCCCTCATTGCAGCTGTTTCCTTAAGTGACTAAGGTAAAGGTTTCTGAGACCAAAACTGCCAAGTAGTCTTAACGTGGCCATAGAATTCCAGACAGTTGTTTCAGCATAGTAGAAAATTTGTCCCTCAACTTTACTTTCAATTCCCCCAACAGGAAAGAGATATTGTTTGCTATATGGCTATCAATTTCATTTTTAAAAAGGCCAATGTATCAGTTAAGTGGAACTTAACCTTGAAAATACCTTTATGTTTTTAAACCTTGCCTCCATTATTTAAATACAGATGACTAATAGATGTTACCTCCAAGTCCTTACAAAAGGGCTGTGAGGACTTTCAAAATATGTATGTTTATATGTATGTATGTACACAACTGGACAGATGGAAAGCTCCTTGGATTCTTTGGAAGGACAATGAATAGAGTGTTCCTGATTCGTGGAGCTCCTTTTTTCCCTAGAAACTCTGTAGCAGAAGCTCAGTTCCAGCTCTTTGTTTCACTCAGCCATAGGTGTGTCTGTGCACTAGAAAGCATGAAAACATTGGTGTTCTTAGGTCAAAATTCAAATTATTATTACTATTATTATTATTACTACCAAATTTCCATGTTGGGTTTTAGTTCTCTATTACTGGAAAAAGATAATTTTTAAATTTCATGTGTGTGTGTCTCTTTATTTTTTAACTTGATTAGCACATATTTGTTATTTTGTATCAGCATAGTTTGGGGGAGGATGGAGGGGTGAAAGGGGACAGCTACATCTGTTCACCATTTGGCTAAAAATCACTCTAGGATAGATTTCTAAAAGTAAAATTTCTGGGTCAAAAAACATGTGCATTTGAATTTTTGAGTTGCTGCTAAATTTCCTTTCCTCAAAAAGATGTGCTAGTATATCCTCCCTCCTACTGTGCCTAAAAGTGCCTATTGCCCCACACTTCTGACTGTACCATATATTAAAATTTTGGAACAAAATTCTCCCATGCTATGCTGCTTAATTTTACTTTTCCTTACTACTGATTTTGAGGATATCCTCACTTTTATTTGCATTTATGTTTATTCTGTGATTGCCTATTCGTATTCTTTCTGAAAGGCTAACTTAACTCTTCTATTTCCTTTACCTCAATGGATGAGCCTTAAATAATAATTACTGATGATTATGATATTACCTCATTCTATACTGGCATCTAATTAGCAAGAGGTAAAGCACCACCATTTCCATTTATAAGGATGACTTTATGCCCTAGAAATAGAAGTTAAGTGATTTGACAATCATGTTCAAGGTCATACAGCTATATAATTCAGAAATCAAACCCAGGAGTGTGGTGCTGGTGTTGATGCGCTAAAAATATTATCCTGCATAAGGAAGCTAGTCCTAAAGCTCATCCTTAAACTATGTTTGAAGAAATGTTTTTAAAAAATACAACTTTTAAAAATAAATGGAAATTCTGAGTTAGGGCTAAATGGATTTCCATAATAGAATTTCAAGATCCTTTCTCTCCAACAGAGAATTTTTCTGGAGACTTTTTTCTACCTGTGAGAGACCCTGATAAACTAAGGAAGTTTGATGATCACTGTTCAGTGTTATTTAATGAAAGGTTTAGATTAATTTACAAAAGATGCCCCAAACTGAAAAATCTATCGCTTGTTCATGTTTCTTAGAAATAATGATTACTGGGATCCCTGGGTGGCGCAGCGGTTTGGCGCCTGCCTTTGGCCCAGGGCGTGATCCTGGAGACCCGGGATCGAATCCCACATCAGGCTCCCGTTGCATGAGGCCTGCTTCTCCCTCTGCCTGTGTCTCTGCCTCTCTCTCTCTGTGTGTGTGTGACTATCATAAATAAATAAAAATTAAAAAAAAAAAAGAAATAATGATTACCAGTCCCTCTTCATGTATTCTGAGGCTCTAAAGTCTGTGTCAGTAAGAAAACTTTCACAGTATGAGGTACTAAGCCAAATAAATAAGCCAACCAAAGGAATAGTTTGTACTGGCAGCTAAAAAAAGACTCTCTGCTCGCCATCTCCTTCTCCAAAATACAATTCACTAATTTTTCAATAAATATTTATTAAAGCCAGAAGTTAAAGTGGTTATATAAAAATAACATGCCAGGTGGCAGGTTATAGTAGTTTAAAAGGACAGATGAAAGGGAGTCCTTTGGTGCTTAGAATAGCATCCGTTGTCATAATTAGCAAAATGTTAGCTTGAGAGCTCAAAATTTAAATAGAATCTGATCTTTCCTATGATGACCCCTGCCCCCATCTTTTGAAGGTACTCTTGGAGTCTGACCACTGCCAGGCATTAGTTAGACCAATTGTCTCAACTTTTTCAACTGAATAATCTTTTTTCTACAAGGCATCTACAATATGCCTTTCATGTGTGGAAAGAAAATTCATGCTCAACCTGTAAAAACCTAGCAGATGGTACAGTAATTTGTATATACATACATGCATGCAGGATATATTAGGGAGAATGAATCAGATTCATGTTATACCTATTTAAACATTTGATTATATTTAATTTTAATTCATTTATTCATAGTTTTAACCTCTGTAAGAACATCCATTATTTAAATTATTAGACAGGTAAACTGCATCAACAAAACTGCAGCATTTAATGTTGAAGATAACTGACATGCATGAAGTCATTGTATTAAAATATTGGTTTCCCTATTGTTTTGCACAGATGGTGCTAGTAATTAATACTATGCTATTTTTTCATCAGGGGGATTCCTTGTTGACAAAATTCACATAGTATACAATAAATGGCTATATTATACCATCTAAATAGATGATATATGGTATATAGATTTATTAATAGTTATATATTATTTGAGATGCAAATTATATAATGCTCCTAATGGTCAATGTATTATTGAATTTAATAAATTTAATAAATTGGGCAAAATGATGTTAAAAAAATCTTAACTGTATATTCAATCATATAGATGTGTAACAAATGTGTTCCATGCCATCTGGTCTGAAAACAGCAGCAATTTTAAGATATAGACTACTTACATGATTAAAAGTAGCAAGGAATGGCATAACCTAACACTTTAAAGCAGGCTTTCTAAAGGAGGTATCTTTCCTGAGTGGCCAACAGACACATTCTTTGCCATAACAGAAATGCTAGGGAACCTCAGCAGTATGGTTCTATACGAATACATAACTTTAAACTTTTCTCTTTTTAAGCAAGACTATTAACAAAAATTCTTAAGTTTATTTGTCACATCAGGAAGAAGAAAAGTTCTATCATTTCCATCTGGATAAGTCAGTCATTCAGGGGGATCCTCAAATTGAGGCCTTGGAAACATTTCTGAATTTTACTAGCACCTCCTACAGAGGGCAACAAAAGTGGAAAATTGATGTTAATAAATCTCTCCTTATGTCTCTTTTAGAGGGTTGAAAATATAACAAGCTTGTTTCATTTCTGAAGGATTTTAAAATTATCATTCCTTATTTCTAAAATGCCATGAAAATGCTGTTTAAATTTACATTCAACTCTCAGAACAGTAAATTACTGGCCAGAGAAGTATCCATTAGCAAACAAGATTTTTAAAGTGAGGAAACACATAGGTAAATAAAAGTCACCATTTATTTCAGGGCAATACCCCTAAAATTAGGATGGGGTTAGAATTCCTTTGAGACCCCTCCTATCTTTCAGAGTTGTCTCTGGTTTTTCCCTGACAACTATTCTGGTTCTTAATATAGAAATATCTTAATTTAGCAGACTAGAATGCAAGGACAGCCTCAAAATCATCTCTTTCGATGGGAGTTTGAAGGATAATACTCTCACATCACTGAGTGTCACCTTTCTAGTTTCATTATTATTTGGTATTGGTTTATGAGGAAACAGACCCACGTAGTCCAGCATAGGGAACTTAACACATGGTAGTACCTCTTCTGGTCTGAGGAGCCACCTTGGCAAATTACCTTAGACTGGTGAGGGTCTGGGTACAGAAGCACAGCATAGGGCTCAATTGCAAAGAAACTGAGTTGGATATGCAAAAGGAATTGAACAACGTGGAATATCAATCTTTTAAAAATCAAGTATTCACCCGTATTTACACCCTTCCTCTTGAGTTCTGAAAACTAGTGGGGGATTCTAGAACTCATTGGCAAAAAATTCAGCTCAATCATTACTCTTGGCAGAAAAGTGACTCATCCATAGATTGATCCACAGCCTGGTTAGGCTTGCAACTCTGAAGGGGCTCTATTTTTCTCTTTAAAATGTTCATTCTATAGTCTTCATGAAAAGAATCTAAATTCACTTTCATTTTTAAACTAAACATGCTATGCCATATGACACAATTTTTCTAAAAAGGAAGTATTGTTTAACTTACAAATATCCATGTCCTGGTTCTTAGTCTCTTTCATTATTAATAAACTAGGCCTTTGGCATTATTTGCTTTGACAAAAAAAGCAAATGCAATTGATCTTTTAAAATCCCCTGATCTGAGAGTCAGCTAACAATATATGAAATTTCAGGTGAGGACATTAAAATTCAAATTGTGTGCAAGCCCTAGAACACTTTGTGGAGAAGTAAGTTATTTCAAAATTAATAATAATACCTCATGCAATAGGAAATGTTTCTTTGTAAAAAAATATTTTAAAAGATAATTTATCATTAAATAATTAAAACATCTTCTTAACTATATATATATATATATATATATATATATATATATATAATACCAGTCTCAATAACAAATAATATGAAAAAATAGTATGAAAAATCTTGCATTTGTTAATCATATTTGGAGGTGCAAAGACAAAAGTCCATATTTCCATGTTTTAGTTAATATACTTTATGGAAATAAAGCAGCAGTCAATTCTACAACCAATGTAAACATTGTTTTGCTAAGTTAAGTTTTATTCACAAAAATATTTCCAATAATAGTTTAGAGTAATTTAAGGATATTTAGAAAAATGGCTGCAGAGATATATTATTATGAATAATCTATGAATGTCACTTTTATGTTAGAATAATGCATGGAAAAACGAACTAAGAATAGGACTAACTTGCAGGTGAAACCAGACCTCTGAGAAATCAGGATGGGTTTTCTAGTAATCCAGTAATAGAGCTCATAGGAAATATTTCAGGCAAATCTCTATTGTCCATTCTTAATATGTCCACCTTTACACATTCATTATAGTTCTTCATTCAAATTTACTGATAGCATCTACTGCTCTTGGCTTTATCATTTGCACTGATAGGAAAAAAAATTTATTAACCATTTATTAATCAGGTCTTACATGTAAATATTTACATCACTGACATTTCTTTTTTTCCCCAATTTTCTTATTGTCTATTTGTACTTATATTGTGAATATAGAAATTATTTTAAAAATATTTTTGTTTTTGAAACTTTAAGTTGGCTTTGAAGACCATCAAAACCTTATCATTCCCAAAAGAGAAACAAAGTGTTTTTTAAAAATATTTATTTATTTATTTATTTGAGAGAGAAATAGAGAGAGCATGAGCACAAGCAAAGGTAAGGGGAGAGGGAGAGAATCTCAACCAGGCTCCACCCCCAGCATGAGCTGGACATGGGGCTCAATCTCACAACCCTGACATGACCTGAATGGAAACCCAAGAGTCGGTTGCTTAACCAACTGACCCAGACAGGTGATCCCCCAAAAAAGTGTTTTGCCCAATTTTCACACAAATAAACTGCAGCTAGGAGCCCTTTGAAATTTAGCCCTTTGAACCTAAGCTCCTCTTGTTGTTAAACTGTGTATTTCTTGAGGGCCTGTAACATGGCTCATGGCTTTGGTCGTATATGTGTTTATAGAGCACAAGTCAATTAAGTAATAAAGAAAGAAAAAAATAAATGGGAGTAGAAAACAAGAAAAAGAAGAAAGAAGCAAGGAGGGAGGAAAGGATGAAAGAGAAAGGAAGAGGGAAGCAGGGAAGGAAGGAAGAATGGATTGAGAAAATATAGCTTATAAAAAAGATAATACTGAGCAGCCTGGGTGGCTCAGCGGTTTAGCGCCGCCTTCAGCCCAGGGCCTGGTCCTGGAGACCCGGGATTGAGTCCCACGTCAGGCTTCCTGCATGGAGCCTGCTTCTCCCTCTGCCTGTGTCTCTGCCTCTCTCTCTCTCTCTCTGTCTCTCATGAATAAGTAAAATCTTTAAAAAAAATCTTAAAAAAATAAAATAAAAGATAACACCAAGGGGCATCTGATAAATCATGAGATCAAAACGAGGAAAAGAAACCATTTTCTATCTCATTCCAATTCAGATATGGCTAAATCTTCATTTTTACCTGGATTGTACACATGTACTTAATTGTATGTGTATGTACTTACATATTTTTTTGCAAAAGAGTAGATGTAGGACCCAGAAAATATTTGGCAAAGATAAGAAGTAAAAGGGTATATTTGGTATTTAAACAATTAAAAATTAATGATCTGACAATTTTTTATAAACTATATACTGAGTTATGGCCAATCTTAAAAATCAAATACAAAGAATGTATTTTAAATTATGTAACTACTAGGATTTAATATATTGACCTCAGTAAATGACTCATTTTAAATACCATTAGGAGCCTTGTCCAGTTATCCTATTATTGACCTTCTAGGTTCTTGTTTATGTCAACTGTACTATTTGTTTTCTTTGAATTTTTTAACTTGTATAACCTATAAGACAGAATCAATATTGCAGCAAAAGCAAACACCAAAACTTATGAATGTTAGAAACCTACATTCAAATGTTTTTCATACTCAGAGCATTGCTCTGGAACCAGACTGCCTGAGTTCAAATATTGACTCCTCTACCCACCACCAGGCAAGTTACAGAACTACTCTGGCCTCAGTTTTTCTTATCTTTAGAAGGGGAATGATAATAGTACCTATCCTCTAGAACTGTTGTGAAGATCAAATAAATCAGAAAAGCTCTTGGACTATTACCTGCCATGTGACCTACTATCCATAGACGTAAAAATTACCATTATAGGTTTTCCCCTTCTATCTGAAAGTAGAACGCTCCTAAGAAATCTTTTTATGCTGAAATGGCAAAGGCAAAGAAGCAATTGCATTAATTTACACAGAAAAAAATTTAGGGTTCTCAGACCCCCAAAATAAACTGTCTTAGGGTTTACCTAAGAGACACTTTATGACATACCTTGCTAATAGATGCACACAGTAGGGCAGCCCGGGTGGCTCAGCAGTTTAGCGCCTGCCTTTAGCCCCGGGTGTGATCCTAGGGACCCAGGATCGAGTCCCATGTCAGGCTCCCAGCATGGAGCCTGCTTCTCCCTCTGCCTGTGTCTCTGACTCTCTCTCTCTCTCTCATAAATAAATAAAATCTTAAAAAAATAAAAGATGCACACAATAAATCAAGACAAAGAACACACACACATACACACACAAAAAGACAAAGCACAGATGCTCACAGACACAGTTCAAACTATGGCAGCTTGATGCTGAGGTGCTGGGTGTAGTTCCTGAGGATGGAGCTTGGCAGGGCCACTCTTGCTGCTCAGGGAGCATGGTGCCTCTACAACAGGTCACTATTAAACAAATTCTGAGTACTATTTCCACTTTTTGTCTTTGGATTTCTTTTGGTTAGTGAAAACAGGCACTAAGGTAGGTCTTTCCTACAAATAAAGTGGTGTAATGGGATCTTCAACAGGTGGAGGATACCTGCATTATGATATAATTTTTATTACAATGGTTCTTTAAATGAAGTAGTTTAGAATAACCAAAGTTATGTTAATTTACAGGAATTCAAATTAAAGTATTGAGACTTGCTTAGATGTCTTAAATAAATAGGGGTAATTGTCTTAAAGAAAGTTGATAATATTATCTTTTGTTCTTAGTTTGGCAATCACGTTTACACGTTTACACGTTTACAATCACAATCACGTTGTGTATGCAACACAATAGATTTTAAAGGTAAGCAAAATAAATGATCATTTTGCCTTGCACCTATTGAGTCAAAACTACCTTTTCACTAAAGACATTGCCTTGAGGCTCATGACAGCTTGCCTTCTGTTTGCACTCTTCTTTGCCTAAATTATAAAAGAAAGGCACAAAATTATGTGTTTTCCTTCACCAATATATTCATTATATTCTAACTGACTTGTGTTTCAAAAAGTTCATGTAGGAAATAACAGGTTTTAATGATCACTGTATCTACACTGAAAAATAACAGGTACTGCTAGAGTAAATGTCTTTATCCAAACAAAGGGTGATATAATACTACTTTGGACCTTTAAAATTTTATACTAAGACATACCTTGGTCTTCCACTTAGAAGTATCCTGTATCTCCATTTACAAACATGGCTAGAGGTAGTGTAGTACTATTGCAGACAAACATGTTGGTGGCCCCACTCCATCTCTTACTGGTTCAGATGCCATTCCTCCAACTCCTGTGGGTGTCACCACTGTGCACCTACTGCATACCTCTCAGGAGTGCTACCCTTGGGAAACTGGAGCCCCTCACCCTGAGGTGACTGGGAATTCCTTCACTCCCCCCACCCCTTGTTACAGGGCAACTCAAACCCAACAGCTACACAGTGGGGGACAGAATAGCCCAGATCCATGCATCAAGGAAGGGCAAATTCTATGCTGCAACTTATGCTCTTGTGTTCTCTTTGGGATTAGGCTGAGGTGAAACTTCTCCTGGAGCCACTTCCTTGTTTAATTTATTATCCTGTCTATTTTGCTTCCTTCACTCCAGTAACATTTCTCCCAAGAGCAAAACTTAATAAACCACATGCACATGAATCTCATTCTCAGACTCTGAGTCTGGGAAACCCCCTAAAACAGGTACACAGAGGTGAAACAATACATTGAGATTTAGAAATCCAACACTACCTCTTCAAAGTGAGACTTCAAGAAAATTATCTACCAGGCTAAGCCCCAACATTCTCATATAGAAAATGGTAATAATGTCTCTTTATTTCCATCACAGCATTGTTGTGATTCACAAATGGACATAAAGATACTTAAAAGGGTATATGCAAATGTAATAAGCATTTTTAGTTAGCACTCCCCATTAAAAAAAATTTCTTTAAGATATGAAATACTTATTGAGGAAAACAATTGTCCCCACTTTGCATAGCAACCACTTTAAATTACTATTTTTATGTTTTCATACAATGTTAAATGCAATTTTTTTCCTATTCTGATGGAATTGTGGTTTAAGCCCCAAAGCTGAAGAGATTTTAAATCACACCTATTTTTAAAACAGTCATTAAACTACTGAACTAGAGCTAAAACCTTTCTTCACAGCTCACAGAAGATGCAGAAGAATCAACCCACTAACTATCATAATTCCCTTCCCTGTACCCACCCTCCACTACCCAGGCATTCAGTCTCAGGATGCAGAGCCAGGGGAGAGCAGAGGTTAGCTGAGAAATCTTCCCCCTAAATCCCCTTTAGTAATGGTCCACTACCTCCCCATGGAGGCCATCTGAGGTAGAGAATTCTAGAAGCTGATGCTGTGCCTTGGTCCTTAACTGAATGCTTGCATTTCTGGGTGTTCACTCTGCTACAGGGGTGCTGAGCATGGAGGGAGATTCCTGAGAGATTAATATATGCCCTATATCTGGATAGTTCCAAAAGTGGAAGGTTTGCTGATGCTGTCTTGCAGCAAGGGGCAGTGGGGCTGCAAAGCAGCGTAGAAGGAGGTCTTTGCTCCAGGCAGAGTCATAGAGTGGAAGTACAACAGGAGCTACTGATTCCCCATGACATGAGTAGGCCAGATGCATGGGGCCATCAGCAGAAATGTCTGCCCTTTGCAAAGGAGATTTCAGTGAAGAAAGGAGCCTGATGGAAGCTAAACATAATCTCGAAAATTATATCACATCGGCTCTAAGTAGAATCTGAAGGAGCCTCAGGAAAGAAAACTTCCACACAAGTGATTTAGGGCCAGTGATACAAGAGAATCCAACTTACTCCCTTTCCTTCCTTGCAGCCTCCAACTGTGTAGGAACAAGACCCAGAGGAGAAATGGTAGATTGAATGGGCGAAAGAATAAAATAGAACCCCCTACCTTGTGAGTCCTATCTAATAATGACCAATGTGATCAGCATGAGGGAGAAGAAATGTATAGGGAATTTATAAAATGCACTGGACTAAATTTTAACCATGAATCACCAGAAATTTATAAAATTTGCCTAAATTTTCATTAAAGACACAGGACAGGGCAATTCCACAGAGTACAGCTGAAAACAATAATTAAAAAGAATTAAATCTTTCATAACTGAAAGGTATAGCATAGGGATATATGGTCAACGGTACTGTAATAGCATTACACAGTGACAGATGGTAGCCACACTTGTGATGAGCATAGCATGATGTATAGAGTTGTTGAATCAGGTGGTGTACACCTGAAACTAATATAACATTGTTCTATCAACTATACTTCAATCAAAAATTTTTAAATCAAATCATTTTATACTCTACTGAGTCCAAAATCCTCAATAAATTAGCTACACACCAGTAGATAATTTGGCCTGCAAATTAGCCAAATTTAGTGAGACTGCAAAATATGATAACCAAGGTATAATAAAGTATATGGTAAGGGATCACAATGGAGTTCATTTAAGGGTTAAGAGCACAGGTTTTAATGTCAGATCAAATTGAGTTGTAATCCCAGTGCTTGACTCACTAGCTGAGTGGCCCTGGGCAAGTTTCTTATACTTACTAAGCCTTTGTGTGCTGATCTGAAATTGTGCATCAAAAGGACAGATTGACCAATGAGAATTCATCAAGGTCTGCTACTCAAAGGCTGCACTCTGGTTTCATCCTTTCTGTTGCTGTTAGGTTCGCATCCCCCCAACCCCCATAATAAACTTTAGTTCAAAAAACTAAGATTTCCCTTCAGTTGACGGTTTGCAGATTGTGCTGACTCAGGGTTTAAAAAGAAAGACATCTATATTCGTGTTTTTCAGAACAGAGGCTATAAATCACTGCCTGAGGCTGGATCTGGTGCAAACCACAGTTTCTAAAAGCACACAGGGTTGCACAAAGTCAGGAGTGGCCACAACAGGCAGGGCTGCTGCCTGTGACTGGACAGACAGGATAGTGAGAGCTTAGAGATGATTGCCTGCCTGCCCTTCTCCAAGCCTTTCCTCCTGCAAGGCTGTGTCTGTCGAGTGTAGGTAGCCTTAAAGTGCTGGATGGGCTACCAGTAACCCTAACTATTGTCCTAAATTACATGTAAAATTACAGACTGCTGCAGATGAAGTTGTGTTCAGCAACCCTCTTTGACTTTTGCTATGACCCTCCAAGGAAGAACTGAAAGTAGATAAGTAAGCAGGAAGTAAACAGGATAAGTAAGCAGCACAACTGGTGGGAGAAAAATCTGGAAAAGAGGCCATAAAGAAAGAGTTGTATATGGTTCCAGAAAACTCCTCATTCTGTGTCTATCACATGAACCAAATATTTAAAAATCTTGTTTGTCACAATATCTGTTAAAAATCTGCTGTTTCTGCTAATATTAGGATACTCTATTCCTTTAGGATAGACTATGGCACTTGCCATATAAGGACAGCCACTATTTTTGAGTCAAGATAATTGTTCACTCAGTCCATGTAGTTCTCAGTATGGAGTGAAAGGAGAAAGCTGATTTTTTAATTGTTAATACTTTATGGTTAACTCAAATATGAACAAGATAATGTGGGAAAATGCAGATAAGTGTTGTTTCCTAAGGGAGATATATTTATAGAAAAGATGAATTTTTAAGAGCAAAAATAGAAATGTTTATATATGAGGAAACTAAGAAAGATTAAGTGGATCATTATTTAGAAGGATTTCAATTTTAAGAGTGATTTAAATAAAAGTATGAATTCTTATACTACAGATAAAAGTTACAATAAAGAAAAAATAGTTGGGGAAGAAATTTTAAAGTAAGTCACTTGGAATCTAGTATTTACATTCCAGTGCACAAGGTACAGTTAGTAAGAACATGTAAAATGCTATTTTTATTAGGTAAAATATGATCTAATAATGATATCATTTTTAAAATGAATTTCTTGTACAAAAGTTCTTTAATATAAGACGTCAGATGTAAATAAACTCTAAAAGTGAGCTATTCAATGCCTATCATCTTTATATCTTATAATAGTAAATGTATATTTCATATTTATTGTTGAAAATTAGCTCCAGGATGCAAAGGGTAGTAGTGAAGACTGATAAATAGCCTTTGGAAGAAAATAAAAGTACAAAGAAACAAAAACAAGTTGCACCATCATTCCCAGGTGTATCATTGTAGCAGATTGTATTTTCTGAAAATGACCACAAGAATATAGCTACTTTTATATGATTTGTCTCACATGTTCTTCCAGAATCTTACCATTCTTCTACTAAATATTGGAATTTCTCTCTCTTCCCCTTGTAATTGAGTGTTCCTTTGTAGCTGTTTCAATGAATAGAACCCAGATATGATGCTGTGTGATTTCTAAGGCTAAGTCATGAAAAGTAACACTGTCTTCACCTGTCTCTGTCTCAGGATGTTCACCACTGGAGCCCAGCCACAATCTTACAAGGGAGCCCAGAATACATGGAAAGACCATAAGGAAATGTTCCTGGCAATAGCTGCAGCTACGGTTGCAGCCAACAGTCAGCATCAATGATTAGACATATGAATGAGGAGTCTTCAGATGATTCTAGTCCCAGCCTTCCTGTCCCAGCTAATGCAAAGTACAGCAGAGATGAGGTATCTTCACAGACCCTTACAAAACATGAATAAGTGTCATTGTTTTAAGCCACTACGTTTCAGGATGGTTTGTTTCACAGCAATAAATAACTAATATAATCGTAAGAACCATTTGATCAGACAAGAGTGTAATGGTATTTCCTCATATAGATCAAAATACTAGAACAATTTTAAAATAGTATGTAGGGGACTTGCATTTTGGGTAAGCCATTGTTTTAGCACAGTGCTTGCCACAAAATAAATACACAAAAATTAATTTAATTTACTTAGAGGTCACATTCTGATAAATGGAATATATAGACATTGATAGATCTATATATCATGCCCCATTCCCAGAAGTTTTGCGTCTAAAACAGTTCTTTTAGAGTAAATAAAAGAGGTTAGAAGCTAGACATTGACAGACTCACCATAAGAAAGTTTTTCTTAAAGAATTTCAATGATAAATGAATTCTCTAGTTAAAAGTGTGTTCTGTACTAAAAACTAAAATAATAAAGGAACCACTAAGACAATCCTAAAGAGCATTGACCAGTATGAAAGTAGTTATAGACTTAAAATGCATTTAAAGTAAGTCTTGACTATAAATAATATAATGAAGCATCATCTGAGAAACCATTCAAAGTGACTAGATGTTTGCCATAAATAGGCTTTTTCCTGTGTGAATACTGTATCATCTACAGAGGCTGGAATAACACAAATAATTTCTCCTTATCAGCTGTGTTATATAGATGGCATTATAAAATACAGTACTTTGAAACATGGACATTTTTTTTAAATTTTTTTTTTATTTATTTATGATAGTCACAGAGAGAGAGAGAGAGGCAGAGACACAGGCAGAGGGAGAAGCAGGCTCCATGCACCGGGAGCCCGACGTGGGATTCGATCCCGGGTCTCCAGGATCGCGCCCTGGGCCAAAGGCAGGCGCCAAACCGCTGCGCCACCCAGGGATCCCGAAACATGGACATTTGTTTGCAGTCCCAGTCTGATTCATTAGAGTTATTCAACAAACTTGAACTTTAAATTGTAGCTATAAAAGATTAGATAAGAGGCATATACACAGAAATCCATTTCAAAAGTTTTATGAATAGCTACACCACCTCGGAAAATAATCCAGAACGTAGTGAGACTCCATGCTCCTCCTGCTGCTGCTACTACTACTATTGTCTACTACTGCTACTATTACTATTGCTGCTGATGCAAATAACAATACAATGCTAATAATAATAATAATGTCTTTTTAAATAAAATGGAACAAGAAGAAGAGGGAAGGATTGGTTCACCTCACAAAACAGTACAATGTTAATGACTGATAGAAAACTAATATGCTTCTAGTTCATTCCTATCTTCTATCAAATAATTATTTTTAAACTGAGAATGGTAGAACAAACATGGATGAGGGAATTGAAACCTAACATAGCTATTTAGGTCTTTCTATGTCTTAGCTATTGTTAAAATATGATGCTATAAACACGAGGGTGCAGACATCTTTTTGAATTAGCATTTTGTTTCCTTTGGATATATTCCCAAAAGTAGAATTGCTGGATCATATCGTTAATTTTTTGAAACACCTCCATACTATTTTCCGTAGTGGCTGCACCCATTTTTACCCTTTTTACCAACAGTGCACATACATTCCCTTTTCTCCACATCCATACCAGCACTTGTTATCTCTTATCTTTTTAATGATGGCCATTCTAACAGGTGTGAGGTGATATCTCACTGTGGCTTGAATTTGCATTTCCCTAATGACCAGTGATGTTTCATATACCTGTTGGCCTTTTATACTTATCTTCTCTGGAGAAATGTCTATTCTTTTTAAAATTGGGTTATTTGGTGCTTTTTGTTATTGAGTTGTAGGAGCTCTTTATATATTTTGGGTATTAGCCTCTAATCAGATATATGGTTTGCAAATATTTTGTAGTTTCTCTGTTGATGGCTTCCTTCACTGTGCAGAAGCTTTTTAGTTAGATGTAGTCAGTCCCATTTGTCTTTTATTTTGTTGTTTGTGCTTTAGGTATCATCCAAATAAATCATTACCAAGACCCATGTCAAGGAGCTTTATTCCTATGTTTTCTTCTAAGAGCTTCATGGTTTAAGGTCTTACATTTAAGTCTTTAATCCATTTTGAGTTAATTTTTGTCAGTGCTGTTGGATGTGGATCCAGTTTCATTCTTTTACATATGAATATCCAATCATCTTAGCATTATTAACTGAGGACCGTCTTTTCTCTATTGAGCATTCTTGGCTCCCTTGTCAAATATTAGTTGACCATATAAACTTCGGTTTATTTCTGGGCTCTTGATTCTCTTCCATTTATCTGTTTGTCTGTTTTTATGCCAGTACCACACTCATTTGATGACTATAGATTTATAGCATAGCTTGAAACCAGAAAATGTGATGATTCCTGCTTGGTCTTCTTTCTCAGGATTTCTTCAGCTATTTGGGGTCTTTTGTAGTTCCCACATAGATTTTAAAAGTGCTTTTTTCTACTTCTGCAAAATACACCACTGCAATCTCTATAGCGATTGCATTGAATCTATAAATGGTCTTTGGGAGTATTGACATTTCTTTTAAGAAAATTAAGTCTTGCAGCTCATAAACACAGGATATCTTTCCATTTATTTATATCTTCTTCAATTTCTTTCAACAATATCCTATAGTTTTCAGAATAGATATATTTCATCTCCTTAATTAAATTTATTCCTAAGTATTTTATTGATGCTATTCTAAATGGTATCAATTTCTTTCTTTTTCAGAAAATTCATTGTTAGTGTATAGAAATGATACTGATTTTTTCATCCAAGTTTTTACTTAAATTCGAGTTAGTTAACATACAATGTAATATTAATTTTATGTGTAGGATTTAGTGATTCATTACTTACATATAACACCCAGTGCTTCTTACAAGTGCCCTCCTTAATATTCATCACCCATTTAATTCATTCCCTCATTTCTCCTTCAGCAATACTCAGTTTGTTCTCTAGAGTAAAGAGTCTGTTTTGTGGTTCGCCTCTCTTTTCCCCCCATGTTCATCTGTTTTGTTTTTAAATTCCACATATGAATGAAATCACATGGTATTTGTCTTTCTCTGATTGATTTATTTTGCTTAGCATAATACTCTCTAGCTTCATCGATGTCATTGTGAATGACAAGACTTCATTCTTTTTATGGCTGAGTAATATTCATATATCACACCCACATATATGTATATGTATACACATACATATATCACATCTTTATCCATTCATTAGTTGATGGATATTTATATACATATATACATATGCATATACATACATATACATATACATATATATATCACATCTTTATCCATTCATTAATTGATGGCCACTTGGGCTCTTTCCATAATTTGGCTTTTGTTGATAATGCTGCTATAAATATCATGATGCATAAATCCCTCTGATTCAGTATTTTTGTATCCTTTGTATTTTGCCAGATTGTAGGTAGTCTTATTTTTAACTTTCTGAGGAAACTCCATACTGTTTTCCAGAATGACTGCACTGATTTTTCAATGTTAATTTTGCCCACTGTAATTTAACTAAATTCATTAATTAGATCTGACAGTTTTTTGGTTGAGTTTTTAAGATTTTCTAAATCTAAAATTATGTCATCTGCAAACAGAGACAGTTTTACATCTGCCTTTCCAATTCTGATACCTTTTATTTCTTTTTCTTGCTTGATTGCTCTAGCTAGGACTTCCAAGACTATGTTGAAAAGGAGTGGTAAGACTCCTTGTCTTATTCCCACTCTTAGAGAAAAAGCTTTGAAAAGACCATTGACTATGAAGAAATTTTTCATTTTTACCTAATATTTGAATAGAAGTACCTGATACTTGCTGATACATTTAAGTAATAGAATACACACACACTGATTCTTACTTTACTCCCTCTCCTCTTCCAGTATTTGTCTCATATAAAGTAATGACCAATTGGCAAGAAAGGATGCTAACTGCATGACACTACCTATGTTTCAGGAAATATAGTGTTTTAATATTTTTATTGTCATAACAACTCTTTGATATAGGTATTATGTTTCTAATTATTACAAATGAGGAAATTGAGGTCTCATTATTGATCTCATAAAGATGACAAGTGATCAGTCAGAATTAGAAACAACAGCTGTCTTTTCTCTAATCTGCTTTCTTAATAGTTTTAAAGAAAACATCTAAACTTCTTTCAGTTAATAAGGACTTTAGTTAGTGTCCAGAATGCTGTGGAAAATATCCTAGGGTGATTTCTAAAGTAGGAAACCATGTTTGGTTACATATCATTCTCCAGTCAGGTAGCTGGAAGAGGCCTTTCAGTTCTTCTTGCATGTTTAAAGCACAACTTTATGTTTCCTGAAAGACTGTGATTCAACTATTTTAAAATACATATTTCTATACTATACTTTAAAACTTTGAGTGCCTGTTATCAAGATAACATATATATAGGCTGTCTATAGTTGAGAATCACCAATTTGGAAAACATCTTCCAGTATCTCTAAAGAAACAAATTCTAGGTTAATATGAAAGAATAATTGGAATGTATTTTGTTAGAATTAAGCAAAACTATGGATATTTTACCACAAACTGTTGCTAGGAAAGGACCACATAACAGATTTCGGCAAGTCACAAAATTCCAGTCTCCTTAATGCATACAGCAGCGCGAGACTAAACAGGAGATTCTCAATGGCTGCCTCTTAATTGATGAATGCCAATATTCAGTGATCCACGGTTATATTTTATGAGAAGCTGAGGAGAGGAACAATTATAATGGAGAGTATGGGTACAAAACAGAAGAGATTAAAGGTTCTTTGAAACTTATTCCTTATCACAAGAACCACCTGACCCAAAAGGATTGAATAGAAAAGGGAAAAGTGTTCAAGTCCATTAAGTTTTTTTCCCAGGACTGAATGAGTTTAAACCCATTGGAGTTGGTACAAGAAAAGGCAAAGGATCAAGAAAAGAATCATTAGATAGTTCACTTGTGAAGATGTATGTCTGTGAGGAAGATGTAATTGATATGTTTGGCTCTTTGGAATAAGCATAGGATGGTGGTAACTCATGAGCAAAAAGCCAACTTAGAGGTGGTAAATAGTTCAATTCCATCCAATTATAAAGGAAAGAGGAAGGAGAAGGGAGACGATGAAGGGATCCATCCATCATGCACAATACAAATAAAAGGCTGTCACTCATTCTCCTAATGTCAAAAAAAGGAACTATTTAGCAATTTTTGACACCAAGAAAATCATTTGTAATAGGTTTCTTCATTTTTCAATTCATCCTTAAATTTAAAAGAAAGAAAAAAATCCATTCAATTGTTTCTATTATAAGTCAGTTCATCATTTATGAATCCATGTCAGTGTCTTAGTTTTTTCAGTGAAATAGCTAATTCATATCGTATTTGCCGTCACCACTTCAGAGTGAATCACTGCTGTTTGATTTAGCCTGTCATCTGACACTGAGCATCTCGAAACCATTTGCATCACTCTTCTCGTTGTGATCTGTACATATGGTAATAATTAGGAATGTGATACCTTACATTCATTTAAAATATCCAGTGAATTTACAATGTAATAATAAAACTATAATAACTTGTATTTCACAGGAAAAATGTGTGCTAAACTGTGTGAACTGTTATAACTATTAATTGTATATTAAAAATCATAATTTTAGGGTAGAAACAGAACATATAATTTTATAAAAACATACATTCCCATCACATTTATAGCTATCTTCTCTAAAGTATTCAAAATATGAACTCCATGCACACTATAGAAAATATTTGATTTTTAAATCACGATTTTTATTTCAAAACAGAATGCCCAGAAGAAGTTCTCTCTCTCCCCATATACACCTGCAATTTTCAAGTCCTTTTAATTCATGCCTTTAAATGAAAGGGTAGGGTATACAAGGTCAGTGAAAATGTTATTTATGGTTGAAATGTTTTTGCTACATCTATTTTAAGAAGGGTCATTTTTCATTTCATTTTTTAAAATTGCTTTAAAGTGTTTAGCTGACTATACAAAATTACTCAATGTGCAACTAGCAGTTTCCTCTATTTCCAAGCTCTGGGTTGCCTAAGAATTATATAAGATTTTATAATTAAAATGACTCAGTTAAAACTGTATACTGTAGCTGTTTTTATGTTTATAGTATTCACCACTATATTAATTATTTTACTATGACTATAAAAAAATCTTCCTTTTACATGTGTTTCTTTCCTCTCTATTCATTTTGGTTTCCTTCTGGGGGAAAAATACAATGTTAACATTTAAAGCACTCAATAATAATACAGACCCTCGTGCCCAATGCTAGTATTTTACGTTAAGATGGCCTATAGTTATAAAGATTCTTGTTTCATAACTAATATCTCCACAAAGATATCACTTCTCACTGTCTAGTTTTCCCTAAGAAATGTATCCCTCAAGTCAGTTTTTTAAATATGATTATTATTATTTTGCCTTTTGAGGTTCTACTGAATTCAAAATGCACAGGACCCACTTCCTGGTGAATATTTTTAGATATTTATATTCCCATTTTCTTAGCTGGTTGATACTAGCAACTCTTCTCTCTCAGCTAAAAGAGCACATCAGCTTTGTTGTGCAGCCCAGCAGAAACTGCAGATATGTGAGCATCTAAACACAGGAAGAAAAGCATTGCTGAAGCTAAACTAGAGTATTAAGGAAACCTTCAGTCTTGGCAAGTGCTGGATGCCAGGAGTCAGGGAATTAACATACAACAGATTTAAAGATCAAAATATAAGACATCAACAACTAAGCAACATTTAGCAAATTTTATTTGGAATTGCATGAATCCTGCAGCTGGAAGTTTATGCATTTGTGATTCTTGGACAGTACACTTTGTTGAATGACATCAACTACTGATGCTTTTCTAAGCCAAAGGAGATTTCAAAGTGTAACTATTTACAAGTTAAAATGAGAAGGAATCAAGTCTCTCAAATTAGGAGCTTATCATAAGGCTGAGGAAAATAGTCAAAACAATGACTACTGAGAAATTATTACAATTATTCTTATATTATTACTGTCCAAGGTCTCTAGGTATTTGAAGAAGAAAATTAAACAAAAACAAGCATTTCATTTGTAGGTAGACAAAAAATAAATGACTAACCTTGACTTCCATCAGCATACAAAATCCTACATAACCAATGACAGACTTCATTGTTTAAAGACTACTTGGGGATGATGAAGAAAAAAGATGATGTAATCTAATATGTGATAAAGAGAGATATAATATTCTCTACTGGAAGGCATTCCTATCATGTCATATCAAAGTCTAGCAAATCGTTGAAAGTTAGAAATGTTATCAAGCATTAGCAGGCATTTAAAGAACGTCTCTTGAATATTTCTAGCATAAAAAAGTATTTCATGTGATGTAAATGAATGGTAATTTTCTGACTTTAAAAGAGAGCTGTGCCAGTACATTTCAGCGTTCTGGACCCAATTCTGCAAACATGGAGACGCTTTCAATTTGCTCTGCCTGCCTTCCCGCCTTAGATGGCTGCGATTGCAGCGAAATTAATCCATTTAAAAATCTGCGGCTTAAACTTAAGGATTTTCAGTTTTTTCCCCCTTCTCTCTTTTTTTTTTTCTTAGAATATCAATAAGTTCCAATTGAAGAGCGGATTCTTTTGCAATTCAGGCATGTGCCGGCGATAACGGGCGAGTTGGCATGAAGAGAGGCAGAGATGGATTAATTATGCAGAGAACATGGAAATTCTGCTTATCATCGGCTAGCAAAGGAGCCCGGCTCACATAATCAGCAAACGAAGGGAGAGGAAAAAATAACAATGCAATGGCACCTTCCAGCCCATCATCAGGATTTTTTCTACCCCCCTTGTAATTAAAAAATAACATACACTTATAGCCCTATCTCCTGTGCAGGCAAGGAGTGGATGTCCACAAAATAATTGCACTGGGATATTAGAGCTGGCAACATGGGCTGTCCATTCCTGCCTGCTCTCCTTCTCACCCTCTCTTTCTCTTTTGGCCTCTCAAGACACTTTGCTTCTCTGAACTCAATCCAAATCAGACAGATGTCTCAGGTGACATGCTAGCTCAGTTTCCAAAAATCCCAAATTGGTACCTTATCATGATCCAAGCAAACATACATACATATATGATAAATATTTGAAGGGCTGACTCTGGGGGAAGGCTTTGGAACTGATCACCTGTGGACTATCTGGTCACTTTTTGTTTTTTGATGAAGCCTGTCCTAATAACCTTCATTTTGCAAAATGACTGGATCAAAGTGGTGGGCTATGCAATGGCTATGCTCATCTTCTCAAATGATTTCACTCACCTACAACTTTTGGTTTCTATTCCCTTTGCCAATGTACTTTATGAATTCAAGTATATATAGTTAATGATTGCAGCGTTTGTGCCTCCAAATCAGAATTCACAATTCTTCATTGTTACTGTAAAATCTGACAGCTTAGTGCTTTGTATTTCTCTAAATGCCAAAAGACATTACATTGAACCTAGTTTATTGCTTTAAAGAAAATAAAATTTAATCTCACACTTGTATCCATGTGTTTGTCAGTTCTGAAAATTAGCATGCAAACACAAATGTTAAACAATGATACTCCTGACTGAATGCCATCGGAGTAGGTTTTGCTGCTTTGTCACCTAGATAATTTGACCCAATTGCAGGCATAAGTCCCAAGAAGCTCCGGCCATGAGAGAGACCATTTCTTCCAGCAAAAGTTATTGGTGAGCTAGAGAAACAGAAAAATGAAAATAAACCCGGAAAGACAAATTATGCAACATATGAAGGGAAGATGTTGTTCCAAAGTGCAGTAAGCTGGAATTAGAAAGCTGGCAGACTCTGAAAATGTAATTTATTCATAGAGTTCCACCAAAGCAGGAAACCAGTGTGGGGCGCAGTTTACACGCTTGTGGGAATGCTTTAAGTGACAGTGAGGGTAATGGATGGATTTTTTTAAACTAATTATTTCCATGTCTATGCATATAGACACTCACACACTCTACTCCACATGAGTATTATCAAAAACAAAGACTGAGTAAAGGGATCAAGTGAATGTTTGGGAGTATTTTTGGTTATTGACTTTGTTAATTCCTGAGAGAGTGGAGAGAAAATAAAATATGAAAAAAATACTGGAGCAAGGGAGTGGGCAGGGATAAGGGTGAAGAAAGATAGAGAAGAGAAAGGGAATCCCAACAGAGAGCAAGAGAATAAAGAATATAGGTAAAGAAAATCCTAATTGTGACAGTAGAAGTTATGATTTTTATGTCTAGTTATTTTATAAATGTATACATACAAGATATATTTTAAATGAACTAAATATAAATAGGAAGTACTTCAAATGTGTAGCCCCACACCAAGAAATAAATGTTCAAATGCATAAATTAGAGACGACAGAGCAGAATGCAATCTACCAAGGACTTTGGAACACAGACATAGCAAATAGGGGAATACAGCTGAGATAATTTGACCACACATTACCATTGAATTCCTACCTCCTACAATTCAGTCCCTTCAAACACATTTAATATCTTCTCTGACTCAGCTTTTAAATCGACAACGAGGGTATATAAAAACCTACGTCTTAGACATTACCAGTTAAAAGATTTTGAATAATCAACGAGAAGCTCTTAGTAACTAATTAGTAACTCTTGCTTACACCAATTATCAGACCAAATCTGACTACTTTTGATATTAGAAGGGGAGGTGAAGTCAGAACAAGGGTAATCATCAGGTCTTATATGAAGTTATCTACTCCACAAAATAAGTTAACTGGAGTTTTGGGCTCCTGACAAACTGATATTCTTCTAGGATCAAAATACTGAACTAGTTTAAGTCAGTGAGACACTGGAAAATTATTTCCTACAGCCTTACCAGAGGAGCAGAGAATGATTTCCATTAATAGTCAGAATGCTGGCCTTTTAGATGGCATCCTTGTTGGGTAGTCTCACGTTCCTTAACCCCGGCTGCATGTTATAATCCCAGGAGGGCTTTTCAAAAGTACTTATGCCTGGGCTCCACCTCGGACCAAAATTCTGGGCATGGGACCCAGATAAAGACATGTATTTATTATTACTGTATGTCTATATCTGTATTTAAGCTTCCTAGGTGACTCCAATGCGCAGCCACAGTTGAGGACCATTAATTGCCGAGGCCCATTTAGGGTGTTTCATTGGACTCCATTTAAAACCCCAAACATCTTCAAGGGCCAGGGCAGTCACCAAAGCAAACTAGACTGTGAGCACCATAAGAACAAGGATCACACTGCTTGTTTTCTGCTTCATCTCCAACACTTAGCCTGGTGCCTGTTACAGAGCAGTTCTCAAAAATGATTTGGCTGAAAGAATAAGACAAACAGGAGCCAAAAAGACCTAGGGCTTTATGCCCACCTGTAACCACAGCTACCTCCTCTGCTCTCCATCCCACCCCACAAGCCTTAACAGTATGGAAGCTCTCTCAAGGTTTTCTGCCTGAAATCCTGTGTCTGCAACTTTACAGAAACAGTATACTTATATAATCTTTTATACTCTCTGAAAACATGTCTTAACATCTTTTACAAGAGAAGGTAGATAATAGAATTCTCAGTAACCGTAACTGTAAATGGATTTGTAATCTACCCATGATTAAAATTATTTTCATCATGAAGTAGAATTCTCATTATTGTTGCAATTTTAATATTATCAACTCCAAAGTGTCTTGGTGATTGATAATATAGACAGCGAGACCCTATATTATAGTAATTAAATTTAAAATGAATCAGCCATCCTTATATGTCTCAGTACAGTACCTGATTATTTGAAAACAATTATCTTTGCATGTCACCTAATGCCACACAGCACTTGGAGCTGCTACAAGGATTTGTTTGCAGTCACAAAGTTGCTGCAGAGTTGAAATACACCGATACTGCATCTTAGGTGCCACGATGAATGTTTTCTCCATTAAAATACACAACCACCACAAAAGTGAGCTATAACCCAGGAGGAATGCAGGCCTGAATTAGGAAACCTTTGAACAAAACCTTCAGGCTGAAATGTGCATTCATCATAGCTAAATCTCACTGACTTTAAAGGAAACCCTTTCTCGGGGAAATCTCAGAAACCACAGGCCCAGGATCTAATGCATGATGCTTTCTTCATTGGATAGATTGTTCTTCAAAGGAACCATCCCACTTGATAAATTAAATTAAATATTACTACATTTCCCAATGTGTTCTCCTATTTGCCTAATTAAGATTTTACAGGAACATGCATTTCTCAACCGCAGGAAGGGACTCACTTTTCTGCTTCTCTTAATCTTAACACTTTTTGCAATCCGGTTCAGTACCAAGCTTCCCTCCTGCTGGATGCTCTGTCTCACCTCCCCTCCCCATACATATTTTTTTGGGAAAAAAATTAGTACAAAAAAATTCTTCCATACTTGGTTCATTTGCAGATTTCACCAGGCTTGCAAAAAGCACACCTGTTGTGCTGTCTGGATTTCCTTTTCTGATCATAGGCTTCTGACAAAGAGGGGGGGAAAAGAAAGATTTTTATCAAACGCTCTTCACCGGACAATGAATTTTCTTCACCATTTGAATGTATCTGTGGAATGCCTGAGTGATTCATTACAGCAGATTCTGAAGTATGACAATGGGCCGCAGAAATGACTGATGGTATCTTTTTCCTGATTTCATTTCCCTGATCCTCTTCATCCCTTGGCCTGTGTACCTCGATTAATTAGAAACCAGGGATTTTCACTCATCAGCTGATGGGTTTCATGCTCCACTCTGTCACAAATCTGCTGCCTGCACTATCTCTCTTACAGCCGGTGGCTGCTTTAAAAACTTTCTCTTCTTTTTTTTTCCCCCTTTTTTGAAGCAATGCTTTGTGACTACAAGTTTAGGTCTTTTAAAGATTCAGACATATTTTTTAAAAAGAGATTAAAAATTAAAGTAAAGAAGATTCAAAATCTCTGATTAAGTTAATCCCCATCCAAATGATACTTGTCCAAAAATGAACTTTTTGAAGAGATAATATGTTTCATAGCTCTCAGCTTTCTAAGTTCTTTTCTGAAGATATAATAACTGAAGGTAAAGACTGAAAATATATATAAATATGATTTTGTGTGTGTGAGCACAAAAGCACATGTTTATTTCTCATCCATTTTGGGGTATCTATATTTTAAAACTCAATTGCATTCAAATTACTGTTGAATAAGCCACTTTATAACAGCATCCTGAAATAAATCATCGAACTATCATTGTTTCTGGAAGAAATATCTTATGATTGAAATATGCTCCCCCTTAGGGTATATACCAAATTAAATCACATGATGATATAATCCCCAAGGAAGCAAATCATAATTAAATGGTATTTAAAATGCAGGATATTTTATAGTAAAACTAACCCTCTTAAGTCTAAAATAATGCTTGAATCATGGTGAAAAGCACATAAATTATTTTCACCAAAGTAACAGCTACCTACTACTACAAGCTTATTTACTAGAGTATTTTTCTCCATATTAATTTATTTAACATCAACTTTGAACCAGGTCCCAGAATTAAACGCAAAGCCTTCCATTTTAAAATGCCAGATTCATCAGATTTGGGAAGACAGAGCAATGAGAAGGAGTCTACATTTTCATAATGTTGCCTACAGGAGAAGAGTTCAGAGCTTCAGAGATTTCATCCTAGAAGTTAGCTTTATATGGATTTTGTAAGTCATAATAAGAGAGGGAAAAACAGTTGTGGAAGAGTACCTATTCCCTGCCATCTGAAGATTCTTGTCCTTTCCATATTTGTCAAGAAGAGCTATGACTAAAGAATGACTAACTAAAGGTCTGGTTAGTATTGAGGCCAAGCCTGATCTCTCATGCCTGTTCATAAGAAAACCACTATCAACTTAGCAGTTCTTTTATTTTTGGTTAAGCACAGAGCAAACAGGACAACAGGAAGAGCTGCCATGCTTGTGTTCCAGACACATAAGAAGGGATACACACAACTGTGCTATAAAATCTTTGTGGCATGTTTATGGCCATGTATTGAAATCCAAATTACCAAAAATCTTGATTACATAAATCTGATTAGTAATGTGCCACAGTATTGATTTTTGTTTCAGATGCAAGCTTAATTTTTTCTTGTTTTTGAACTGGTTTATCAGACTTGAAGTAAAGTGGATTTCATAGGATTCATATGAAATTCTCTCCTCATGTATTTTTTAAAGCCTCACTAATGCTGAAGATGAACACAAGAGAGAGGTCAGGAAAACGCACCTTGAGCTCACATATACATGAAAGGAAATCCATGACTTTTCAAAGTTATTGAAACCTCTTATGCAATAATACTTGGCTTTAAGTATGCTTTGCAAAAAAAACAAAACAATCATACCAAATTTCAAGTAACCCCAAAGAAATTAGGAAATAGGTAAAGAAAAAAGATTGTTTAATTTTAAACAACCTCTGCTTTTGTAAATTAATATTTTTAATATGGAGTGTCATGGTTACTATGACCTCATCTTTAAAATGGAACAAATCACTATCATTATGCTCGCTGGGCTTAAAATGCTGCCTACATAATACACTTTTCTTTAGCAGTAATGCAAAAGAACTATGGAACAGTTGGAGAGTATTTTATTTTAACAACAACACAAGTGTGCTGATAATCTGGAGTATCAGGCCCATCTGTAAATTTCCCTAATTTGCTATGTCTTTTCCTAACACTACCAATATTGTGATAATGCCACATGCTCTTGAGAACCTGCTAGTGCCAGGCACAGGGACTAACAATCAAGAATAGACACAGTACCGAACGTTGGCCCAAAAGTCAGTCGAATATGGCATTGTCTTCGACTGACCCTTGACTTCAGCCATCTCACGATATATACCTCCGACGTCCTGGAGAGTCATCAATTGAGATGGGGTGTGTCTAATCTATTAGATAAAGTTGAATGTATTCATTCTTTCCCTGGAATTTTGCCTCTAAATGTAGTTTTTCAAAATAATTTAATAGACTAAAGTTTTTAATCTGATTGGCTAACTCTGAGATAACATGCCTGGAAGATATATCTTTCTTTTAACATAGCAATTTGGAGATGAAGAAATGGAAACATTCTCAAAGTAATTATAGTGAGTAATTTCACCAAACTTTGTTGACTAACAAGCAAGTGTAAATTAAAACCAGAGCTTGTATCAAATGATATTTTCTGATCAAAATAAAAAGGCTTTGCATTCATGTAATGTTAATGCACCATCAACCCAAAGCATTTTTTTAACCCAAAGCATTTTAATAACCACTTGCCTTGTTCTTTCAAGACCTCTTAAGATGACTGAATGACCACATAATAAGCTTGAGTACTGTATGAAAAATACTCAGATATTTGTACACATTGAGCAGTGTGCCAATGGAAGAGAGTCTGCATCTGTTGTTTGTAATTTTGGTTACTTTCCTGGACTAAACAGTTCACACAGAAAATATGCACTGAATACAGAGATGAACAATTACAGTAAGTCTCTTAATGTTGTAGTTCTGTAATAAGAACCATTAATATTTTTGTTAAAAATTAGGTATGTCATATAAGAAATCCTAACCGTATATCTACAGTAGGATGGCAAGAGTAGTAGCTATCTGCTTCATTCTTCTAATATTTTAGAAATGATTTTCATCTTTCATTATGTCTCTATCATGCTGACAGAATGTTCCTACTATTAAATAAATCAGATTATATGAAATCTAAACTCTTGGTCTAGACTTTGAAGTTTGTCTCATTGGGATTTACCATATGCTTTTTCAACCTTAGCTTCAAAGCTCCTCACTATGTATCCACTGAACCAGGGTGTCTTGAAAACTTAACATACATTTTTTTTTGTTATTTCTACATCATTAACATCTAGTCTGATTCACAGTATTATGCTTTGTTGAATCAAAATAAACACAATTCCATTTGAATGAGACTGACCTTTATCCTATAAACCCACATCTATTATTTTTAGATTACTTACTGGGAATGTGTTTCTATTTTCATCCTGCTAATTAATTCATTTTTAAAAATTCCCTTCTAGTAACAATTCCTTCCCTATTCTCATTATTTTCCAATTCTTTGATCATTAATTCATCCAAACATATATTTGATAAACATTTATCCTGTGCCAGTCCAATTTCTATGTCAAATGAGATATGGATCCAACCCTTGAGAAACTGATGTTTATTTGACCCAACTTGATGCTTTAGTGGCAGTTTATTGTCTTGATAACTATTATTTAATATATATTGGTTCTTATTCTCTGAATAGATTATAAGTACCTTGAGGTATAACTTATAAGGCCCTCCCTGTTCTCACTCACTGCCCACCTAGCTCACTGTTGAACAGTGGAAATGTTCAGTAAATTTGTCTATTGATTGAATTCTCTTTTAAAATCTAAGGACATATTTAGAAGTTTATCACATTTCAAAAACAAATTCAAAATTGGACACTGAGTATGACCTTTCAATTAATTATCATATTTACTCTCATATTTCTCTGCTGTTTTCACTCAGTCTTGGAGATTGGGAACCCTGCCAGCATCTGGATTTTCCACCTTTGGTAGCCCTCATTAATCTTTGTGATTATGGTCCCCATTTACTAGAAGCACCCAAATTACACCACAATTACTAGGAATATTAATTGGAAAGTGGATTTTGTACTTTGTCTCCCTTTATTTATAATTCTTTAATGGCTTAAACCCAGGATTACTTTCAGGGTAGTTGCAGAAAAGGACAAAAGAAGAAGAAAGAAAGAAAGAAAGAAAGAAAGAAAGAAAGAAAGAAAGAAAGAAAGAAAGAAAGAAAGAAAGAAAGAAAGAAAGAGAGAGAGAGAGAGAGAGAAGGAAGGAAGGAAGGAAGGAAGGAAGGAAGGAAGGAAGGAAGGAAAGAAGGAAGGAAGGAAGGAAGGAAGGAAGGAAGGAAGGAAGGAAGGAAGGAAGGAAGGAAGGAAATGTGCAGGTGATCAAAGAGGAACATTTACATTCATGGGTTTCTTTTTATTTCTAGGTGCAGACTCATCCCAGAGAAAAGTTATAAAAATGTTACCATCCTAGACTGTGCTACTCATTTTCCCCAAAGTTGAAGCTTTCCTGCAGACTGCTTTGTCCTGACTTAGGCAAGCCAAGGATGTTACAGAGATATATAAGAAAGAGAATGCTATGTAAAACAGCTGAGCTGTGCTAGAAAGACAGATGCACGCATGCTTTCCTGACATCATCACTCCAGCCACTGCTGCAATCTTACCTTTTGTTAGTCCATTCTATTCTTCTGAAGAGATCTCTTAAGACTGTTTCAAGGGAGGAAAAGAGTAGTGAGTGAGAGATAAGCATTATAATGGAAAATAACATTTTCCTTTATATTTTAAAATATTTTTCATATGTTTTTAAAGGATGTAGAGAGTAAAAGACACAAAATTTTCCCCTAGAGTAGGATTTTGGATTATCATTGCCATTTGATTACGTATTTCTCCAATTTCTGTGTTCTTGATGAAAGAAAAATACATGCTTATATATATACATATATATTTAAATCGAAGCATATACCAAAATTTGGCCCAAGTTTCATAGAAGGAGTGAGAAAAGAAGTCAATTCTAAAAGTGTGACCTCCCTGGACCCCCTACTACACTTGAGAAGTATCTCCAAGTCACAGGCATTAAAAGTATCTCCTTCTTGAGGTAATATTGAATCCTTAATTTCTCATTTGGACTTGGATGCCACCTCTTAGGAATGATTGGATATGTGTAGCAGGGACTTAAGTCTGATGCAGATAAAGGCAAAAAGTTAAATCAAGACCTGCCCACTGTGGTGAGCCAGGAACCCAGAAGAATTGTTGCAGGAACAGAACTTAGTTTGGCAGGATAAGATAGAGTGCTATAGGAAATAATTTAAAAGTGAGAAGGAACAGAGTGAACTCACAGCCTGATTCTAGTCTTTACTTTCTATTGGAATTTTGGTAAGATTTCATTTGAAAAAATAGAGTTCTGGGTGCCTGGGTGGCTCAGTCTGTTGAGCATCTGCCTTCAACTCAGGTCATGATTCCAGGTCACAATCCCATGGGGCTTGATCCCATGATTGAGCTCCATGTTGGGCTCTCTGATCAGTGGGGAGCTTGCTTCTCCCTCTCCCTCTACTCCTCCCCACTGCTTGTGCACACACACTCTCTCTCTCCTCAAATAAATAAACAAAAATCTTAAAAAAATAAAAAATAGAGTTCTGTTGAAAGAAGGAGGAGGAAGGGTGGAGGAGAGGAAGGGGAAGAGGGAGGTAAAAGGGAGAGGGGAGGAGGAGGAAGAAGGGTAAGGAGGTGAGAGGGGAAGGGAGGAGGGGAGGAAAGGGGACAGGCTGGGGAGTTATTATTGGTAGAAGAAGGAGAAGGAGAGACAGTAGTTGCTTGATAATCACTAGACAAGAGAAATGGTTTTCTTGAGAACTGGACAGAGTCTGTTTCACAATATACCCATGTTTGGCACAGTACCTGGCACATGGTGGGCATTTGATACATATTTATAGTAAGCAAGTGGATGAATAAATAAAAAGTGTCACAGATCAATTGACTATACATTAAATAGCTCAATAGACAGTGTACAATACCTGGAGGCAGACAGGTAGGGCCTGGAAATCTGTTCACAAGAAGCAATATCCTACTCATTGTAGCAGAAATATGGTACCTAGGAGAGGGCCTAAGTAGAAGAAGGTAGGCCTCAGACCTAACAGAAACCTAACTATTTGGGAGTGTACTAGAAAAGAATCTGGATAACAAGAACTAAAGCAGAAATCCAGCCTGGGGCTTGGAAGCAGATGGGAAAACTGTTTTCAACAGCGACAGTGAGTTAGGGGCAGACTTTCAGAAGGAGGACTCAGGTACTCAAATCTTATCCTCCTAGTTCTGGTCAAAGTGAGTTCTGGAAACTGGAGATAACTGGTAATAATCTCAATCATGATTAATGCTTGGAGTCAGAAGCTAAAATCCAGCTTGGGTTTGCACTCAATCTTTTTCTCTTAAATTAGGAGGATTTTTTTTAAGTTTGTTCCTCAATTTCTTTTACCTTTAAAAAGGTTCATCTGGGAAAAATCACAGTAGAGTGAAGGAGATGACTTTTAGAGGTAATAAAAGGGCCAGGTGAATTCTAAGAAGGCATCCCAGACTAAAAAATTTGAATACCACTAGTCTAATGCTTATATAGTAACCTCTCCAAATTCACATTAATTATAAGTAAATGAACTAAGTTAGCTCACTTGACAAAATGTATGGTCATCCAAAAAGAAAAATGTTCACCAGAGTGTCAAGAAATATGGAGATTTTTCTCTGAATATAATAAATAGTGCAGTATTTATTGAGGAGTGGATAAAAATTATTGTGCATTGGTTTATTTTTATTATAAAATTATATAAATCCTTAATAAAATATTTAACTAGTGGAAGTAAACATAAACCTGGTCTTCCCTATTTGGCCAGTACCACATAGAAAAATGTTAAAAAATATCCTATCATATGTGGTTTTAGAAACACTCTGTGCATATACAAGTGTATAGATGCTCACACTTTTCTTACACAAATAGAATCATACTCAATATTTTGCAACTTGACTTCTGCAAGCAGTATTTTTTAAGCTTCTTTCTATGTAGGCACATATAGATCTATAGATCTGTCTTCTATTACTCACTGGGCTACATAAGATTCCACTTTTATGTGTACTATATTGCAGTGATCATTTGTTACCATATTATCTACGTCCATTTACATGAATGTGCTTGCAGTATAAATTCCTACAAGTGAAATTTATGGACCAAAAGCATACAGACTCATTCATAAGCCCCATAACAATAAATAGCATTTTGGGGTTTTTTGTTTCTATTTCATTTTATACAATAATTTGAAAACACATATTATTTTTGTAAGGTGTGTAAATGTTAGTGCTTTTTTAAAGTATTTGTTTTATTTATGGTATCAAACCAGGCAGTATCGTAGCTGATTAACCAGTATAACATCCTTACCAAGGTAGCATTCAAATATAGTTTTGAATTCCATCTCACAACTGCAGAGAATAACAGAAAGGAAAATATAAACACTAGTAAAGCAATATCTCCTACTCTTGAGAACATGGTTATTTACAGCTGAAAGTGGTATTCTGTTTTGAAGGTTAATGCTCTTTTGTCAGTCAGAGGAAAACAACTGTCTTCACTGTACGTAAGTCTAAAAAAGTCTCTCTGTGTGTCTCTTTGGGGTGGATGTAAGGTCAAATTCAAGATAAGGCATGGGAGAAATCTTGCCCTGGAAAAGCATTTAGAAGCTAGTCCTGCTTGGAGGAAAGGTAGGAGTGGATAGTAGTTTGAAGGACTTAACTTGATCCTACTGCAAAAGTGGGGGCTATAAGCTTCTAAAATTGTCTTCAAAAAAAAAATTAAAAAATAAAAAAAATAAAATAAAATTGGCTTCAGCCAACCACAAAGAAGCCCATCTCTGTAGCCAGAAATTATCCTGTCCCCTCATGGGTCATATAAGGACCCCTCAAGTCTTGTCCTTGGTAAAAGGTGGGTTCTCTATTTTTTCCCCAGCATGGAAAAGATGGTACCATGACCTTGGGAGCTCAGGAAGAGAGAAACAACAAAAGTTCCTTGCTGGTATACAGTAGCAAAGATCTTAGCAGTGGTGATAGTGACTTGAAATAACAGCAACAGAAAATAAGTAGAAGAAAGGGCTCCTCATATGGACCTGCACCCTGGTAACCCTAACTAAGCTGGGCTAGGCGCTGTACAGTTAACAGTGACAGCAGGAAGGAGAAGGTGGGCTTCAGTGACTTGCCAGGAGCAGAATGCTCTGGGATTCTGGAAGCAGGCTGAAGGTACAGAAGGAATCAAGTATCTGTCATACCTGAAGGCTCTCTTGCAAGCATGCCTTTATGAGTGTCTCAGTCTAGTATGTGCAGTGTATTGCCAGAAAGGCTTATTGGTTTTGTTATGATTGGCACAAAGTTTATGTATGGTTTTTTCTACTTAGCCTGGAGAGTTGGGTAATAAGCTTTACATGCACTATATATAGTATATATTTATAATAACCATGTATACTGCACAATCTTTGGCAACCATGGTTTTGTGAATCCATATATGAAAAATCCCACTTTTTGTATATGATGATTCAGGTGTGTGTTCTTAAGTAGGAGAATACCAACAATAGTGTCCTCCTATCCTCAGTATGGTGCATGGTAAAAGAGAATTTTTTTTATGTACAAGAAAATCTGTTTCAATAGCCAGAAGCTTAGGTCCAGGAAAATGTATCCTTAAGCTCTACATTTGTTTACGAAGGATAGACTGTGAAAAAGTGAAAAGAAGAGCAAATGGATATAAAAAACGTGTAGTATCAAAAAAGAATAATTTTGCTTTTTGTGGTCAATTTAGTATCATTTCTATGATGACCATTTTGATGTATTTCAAATTAATTTTTATGTTCAATGTAATTATTTTTTAAAAGATTTATTTATTTGAGAGAAAGCATGAGTGAGCAGGGGGAGAAGCAGAGGAAAAGGAAGAGAGAATCCTCAAGTAGACTCCCCTCTGAGCGCCCAGCCCCATGCGGGGCTTGATCTCACAACCCATAAGATCATAACCTGAGCTGAAATTGAGAGTCAGACGCTTAACTGACTGAACCACTCCGGTGCCCCTTAATGTAATTATTTTTTATTATGCTGGTAATTCTCAATCTATGAAGAGTAATGGAATGAGAACCTAATAAAATCATAAAGGCTAACCAAACAAACAAAAGCTTTTAGTATTATCCAAAATCAGACCCATCATCAAAGGGCAAAGCTTGCCACCAGGGAAGCTTTGGGAAAATGGTCAGTCTGTACTGATTGATTACTAATGATTAAAAATATATCCTGATAATGGATTTTCACAATGCATCCCTCTCTCTGCAGCACTGGTTTTTCAGTCTGGATGTTTTACTATGACATTATCCATCAGACATTCCCTGGTTCTACTTCTCAGGATTTACTTCTTATGGTCATATAGCTCTTAGAAACTAGAACCACTGGAGACTGGTGTCTCTTTGACCTTTTGTAGCCCTCACCTTGCCTTTTCATTCTGCGTTGGATTTCTCCATCTAAGTAGGTTCAGACAGCCCTCCAATCAACCAGCAACAAGTTCAAATATAATTAGGACAAATGCAAGGTCTGGAAACCCTGCCTGGTAATTGACTTTGAAAGAGATTTAAAGCTTCTTACAGAATCAAGCCTATTGTAATGGGGCATGTATTGTAATACCAACTCCATAATTGTCCACTTCAGTTCAAAATTGAGAGATGCACTATGCATTCTGAATTTGCTTTTAATAAAAATTTGTTTTTACCCACTATAACAAAACTTATTTGATAGTAAGTCTTCCAGATTGCCCAGCATTGTGAAGAAATTCCAGGAATTACTCTATAGAATTTTCATTTCATCCAGATAAATCCTAACTTCTTGTATTTCAGCATATAACTCCCCATAAAAGCATAGCCTACTGTATCTCCAGTGTCACTATTGTATATTCTCTTGTCATAAAGTAGGGTTCATCCCCATTTACTGTGAACAGATAAGGAATCCTCCCATTTACACACTTTTGAAAACATGTGCTCTCCCTTTTTAAATATAAGTTCTCACTTAAATGGCATGCCAAATCTAAAATGATTTTTAAAAACTATTCCCGTGAATTTTTTAAAAGTTACCTCCTTTGTGTTCAGAGACTGCAGAGCACCCTTCTTATACAAACAGATTTTTCTTTTTGTCTACATAATAATCCTAGTTTACTTCAGATCTTTCCTCCTAAATTTGCCATTAGTGGAACATTTCTAGAATCAGAAACATTTCATGAATTCTATACCTTGGCCTTTTCCCTTTTAGTACAGAGATATTCTTCTTAAAGGAGGCCTTGTGGGGATGAGGCAAGGTTTGGGATCAGTGAGAGGTCCTGTTCTGCATCCTTCCACATTGTGTGGAAATGCATGGGAAATGAGATGTATACTTACAAGATGACAAATTTTCCCTTTTTTTTTTTTTTTTATCTTTTCTTTAGGTGCTTGTTCACAGAAAGTGAAACACCCAGAATCCTTATAATAAAGTATCTGTCTTGCTCAAAGGCTTTAGAGGGTATGCCACTATGAGTGCCTCATATAATACAGATGCATTTATAACACACTCCCATACTCAAAGCACACTAACTGTCTGGGCTCTATCCTGGGATCCATCAACAATATCCCTATGGATCTGAACCAGTTATAGTTTTATATATTAAAACTGCAGAGAAATAGGGCATTTTCTTTGCTGGCACTGTGTAGAAAATATCAGCTCGTTTTCTTAACTGTTGGCCTATTTATTTCACAGCCAGTCTCTGAAAATGGGCTGGCTCCTTACTACTCCCACACAATATAAGAGCTTGTTTCCAAAGAGCAGAGAAAATTGACTAAGATCTTTGGTTAGATGACAGATGGATTCTGTGGCTTTGCCAGAGACGTGAAATTACAGGTGACACCTGATATGTGATAATAAAGAGCACCCACCCAGTAATCAGCCCTTGGCCTTTATTTTTGTGATGTCATCAGCATGCAGGTGGCTTCTTGGGATCCTGAATAAAATACTGCGCATTGTCAAGGGGCTCACATGGACAATTTTTATCTCCCCATCTGTGTGATCTCCTGTGTGATGAGCTTGGACTACAGCCATTTCCATCTCTGTCTTGGTTTACAAAAAGTTATCAGAAGGTTGTCTGTGGCTCTATTTATTCCGTCCTGTCCTTTGTCTTGAAAAACACCTGAAGCCAACAAGGAAGTTCAAAATATATCATTCATTAATTATAATATCTGTACATTTAAAGATAAATTTATGCACTTTGTAAAAATAAAATCAGTAAGATATATGAGGTATAAAAAATATCCAAATAACATCAACTGGATTTGGATTGTTTACTTAGCTCAGAAGACAAAGTCTGGCTTTATTTATTTTATAAAGTTGTTTCCTACAATTTGGTGGCATAAAAATATGCCTAAGGAAGTGGTTCTTTTCCTGTAGCATTTGCGAAGTGGGGCTATTAACCCATGATTTATTTGCACTCAGCTCAACTACTTCTCTTTAAAAAATACAAGGAATTCATTCAACTTGGTGTCTCATAATAAAACAACCACACATTTTTTTTAAGAAAAAATAGAAAATAAACTCAACCTCTCATATATAGTTATGCTATGAATTACAAACAGTTTTCTGAGCAGGTAGCCCTTTTAGAGTAAAATAACTAGCACTACTGGGAGCCACCGAAGCACCATTACAGGTATTGTGTACCTTAAGAACATTAGCTGGTTTAAACCTTGTGAATCTGGGGCATATGTGTGTCTCAGTGGATTAAGCTCTTCTGACTCTTGGTTTTGGCTCAGGTGATGGTCTCAGAGTCCTGAGATTGAGCCCCACATCAGGCTCTGCCCTCAGTAGAGTCTGCTTGTCCCTCATCCTCCTCCTCGGCCCCTCTCCCTGCTTGTGCATGCTCTAAAATAAATGAAATCTTTAAAAAATAAAGATTATGAATCTTAATGAGCTGGTTTATTTCATTATTGCCAAGTCATCAATAAAGAAAAGGAGGTGCAGAGGTAATGCTAGGGACTCCAGTTTGCCCAACTATAAATAGCAAGACCAAAATTAAACTCAAGCCTCACTGCTTTGAAGGCAATGTTCCTAACCAGCATATCATACTGCTCTTAAATAACATGTAGGTAGAACAAGAGTGGTTTTCAGATGTTAGGGTCTATTCTCTCCTCACTAAGACATGAGCAAACCCCAATGAGGAACATTAAAGGAGATACATTGTCCTGGTCCTTTGTTCCATTATCACCCTAGTTTTATCGTCCACTGCTTGTCTTCTGTGCCCCATGCCAGCCCATATTCTACACTAACCTGGCTAATCCTTCCATCATTGCTGATTTGCCAGGTACTCTCAGCTCTCCACTGGTAATTGCTCAAAACCCATATGCCTTGTAGAGAATTATCATTGAATTGTCTTTGTACTGGCAATTATATTGTTTGCTGTTTTCATTTTTTGTTTTCAGGGGAAACTACAGAATGGATAGGTATACATTTTGCAACTTGAGGCATTCCATTATTCCCAATCTGCAAAATTGCTTACTTGCTTGAAGAGTGCATGTATATGTGTATGTGTGTGCGTGTGTCTGTGTGTAGAGGGAATTTTTAAATGTTCAGGGTGTAGTATAAACTGTTTTGGCTTTTAGAAAGAAAAGAACAATTTCTGGACTCAGTACTGCATCAGAAAATGTTCACTAATTTAAAAATAATTCTTGCTTTCTATTTTTTATTTTATTTTAATTTTTAATTTTTTTAGAGAGGGTAGAGGAGAGGCAGAGGGAGAGGGAGAAAGAGAATCCCAAGCAGGCTCCAAGCCCAGTGTGAAGCTTGATCTCATGACCCTGAGATCATGACCTGAACCGAAATCAAGGATTGGACACAACTCACTGAGCCACCCAGGTGCCCCTCTTACTTTCTATTATTATGTTTCATGTGATTAAACATCTTACATGGTTCAAGAAATTTATTTTTAAAAATTAACAATTTCATGTGCACACACATCACATATAACACATGTAAAACAAAAAAGGAAATTAAAATTTTAAAATAAATTTTTATATTAAATTTAATGAATATCCAGCTTTCCTGTATATTACATGCTAACAGTTAACACATAGGATAATTTGAACAATTTTTATTTTAAGGTAAAAAAAAACGGTGCCATGTTTGAGATAATAATACTAGAAATTTATTTTTTTGGTCAATTTCTTGAACCATCATGCTGGTACAATTATAACATGTTGTCTAGTAGCCTGACATATCTGTTTGTTGGTTTGGTTGTTTATGTGTTTGTATAAATAGAATGAGTTTGGAGAAATCAGTTAAGAGAAAAATTCAACAGACTTTTTATCCGATTTTTCCAGAAGAAAGTAAACAAAAATGTTTAGTGTAATAATGACAATGAGAATAATTCAGAAATAATATAGTGTTTTAGTTATAGCACTTTTTGCTTCACCAGGAGCAATATGCTACAGCATTTTATTTGTATTCTCCATGAGACCATTCATGCTTAATGTATCTGCATAAATTAGAGATATTGAATGTAAAGTGAGAATTGTAGGATTCCACAATTACCGCATGGTGGATTTAGGGTTATATACCAATAGAAAATTCTCAAGTGAGTTTTAATACATACACACCAAACAGCCTCATTAACCTCTGTCTTCAAAATCAGCTTTTGTATATTCTAATGTCCTTCTGTCCCAAAGTCTAACTTGAAACCATAAAAGGAGCACTTGTAGTTACGTAAAATGAAGCATGAAATGTGTGAGTCAAATGATATATCAGTTAATAAGTCACAAGTGAACTATATGAAAAAATCAAAATTCCTGAAAATCCAAATAAATGCTAACATTAGGCCTAGAAATCATCAAATATGTAGGGGAGGAGTTATTTCATAACTAAAATGTGAAAGAAAAAATAATGGTGATTTATATTTGAGCAAAGAAATTAAACATTTTCAAGTAAATGAAAGGAATTAAAATTGAGACTCTTCCAAGTAGAACTTCTATGGATAAATAGTTTAACCTTCCCAGAGTGACATGGTAAATATCTCTACAAATACGACCAATAGATCCTCATCAGAATCCCAGAAATTCTTCTATAAGGTTTATTGGAATGAAACATGATGTGATGTTGGCTAAGCAAGAGATCTGTTTTCCTATCTATGTAACTTTCACAAGTGAACTCTTAAGAACAAATTATGTCACTTTCTAATGATTTTTCTTATCATTTTGGTAAGTCATGCAATAGTCCCTAAAATACAAATCAATATACTTCATGCAGACTTCCTTGATTCTGATTTGCACAATCCTAAATAAGAATAAACTAGGTCATGGGTAAGGCTCTCTCATAGGTGAGACTTGTGTTGGCTTAACTATATACATATATATATATGTATATATCTGGACTAAAGGATATATATATTATTTTATATATATATATATAAAATAATAATAAATATATAATACATTAGTAAATTTCAGCATTATCTCCTAGTGTAAGTTTATGAAATTATGAATTGATCAGCATTTCTACCTAGTGGGTGTTGATGCATACCTAAATTATTTCAAACATTTTTTTTATTTCAAACATTTTAATAATTAACTTCCAAATCATTAAAATGAGTGAAGGGAATAGAAATAGATAAAAGTGGATTTTATTTAATTTGGATATTTAGGTGCTCTAAACAACACTCCAACCTTTAAAATGTAATACATGAGTTAAAAAGTAAAATACACATAGAATAAACTCCTTTAGAAAACTCTTAAGGAAAACAAATATGCACTTTTTGTTAGAAAATTGAAGTTGGATTTAAGACACTGGATTTTTAAATTCATATTTGGTAATACATTTCTGCTGGAGTAATGAAACTAGGTAATTAACAGTGAAATGCTCCTAGAAAAAGACAAAAAGTATATTATATGATCTTATTTTACCTTACTTATTTTACATTTGTGTGGAATATGAAAATTATGCAAAAGTATCTTATTTTGCACATTAAAACTATGTGAATTCTTTTGCCTTTTAGTAATAACACCATATATCTCTTTGTTCTACAGATGACTCCTAAAAATCCACATCCTCCATAAATCCATCCCAGATTGATCAGAAAGAGATTAATGATTTCTACTGGACCCAATTTATCTCAACCTTGAAGTTCAAGTCCTACCCCTTGTTCTTCAATCCCCCAAAATAAATTTATACTTGATTTCTTTCTAGCTTTCAAATGACCATAACATGGTGTAAATAATTTTACTGTTTCTATATGTTTCTGAGCAATCTTATTCTCTATATAAACCTTTTTCTTTTGATTTTTTCTTTTATCACTGGAACTTGATTCAGATTCTAAATCTCTGGATGATAAAAATCCTTAGAAAGTATAGCTTCAGCATCAACAAAATATCTGTGTATATCAGAAATTGATCAAGGAGTTGGGAGCATAAAAATTAATGAGCTATAATGCTTGCCTTTAAGATATTTGTTTCAATGGACCTGGGGAAACTGCATAAGCAACTGTGTATTAGCTTTTACTACTGCAGTTACGAAAATCCCCAAATATCAGTATCTTACTACATTTCTCACATTAATTATTGACTGTTGTGTCTAGCAGTTGGTTATGGCTTTGCACCATGTCTTTTTCGTTCCAGAATTGAGACTGAAAGAGAAGCCCCTATTTGACACATGCCATTATTTTAGACTATGAATGGGGGAAAATGTCTTCTTGGTGATATATGGGACCTCTATTCAAATTCCATTGACCAAAGCAAGTCATATGGTCAAGCTTGATGTCAAGAGAAAAAGAGAATATATTCCTCCCATAGAAAGGCATTGTAAACTACAGGATAATAAGCAAAAGTAAAGAATTCTCTTATAGAGTGGAAAACAAAACATTGGAAACAAGAATATAATTTATTATGAACTACAAAGTAACATCAGTAAATAGGAAATGTGTTTGGATCACATAAGTAGGATCACCTAAAAATGGCATTTGGCAGTAACAGAGGCAGATATGTGCTTGTCCAGAGTCTTGCATGTTGGGCAGGAGTTTGCCAGGGTGGTATGTTGGGGAAAGTAGTCTAGGTAGAGCATAAATATGCGTTTGCAAAGACAGAAAGGAAGGAATGAGTTTATCTTGTTCAGGAATGGTGAGTTGTTTAGCATTGTTGTGAGATCAGGTTGTGGTAATAGTCATTTGAGCTTAAATGCAATCTAAGAAGCTTTGACCTTATATCCTAAGAAACAGAATGACCATGAAGGTTGATTTTTAGCAGAGGACTATAAAGCCAGTTTGGGGCAAGTCACTTAATACCTTAGGTTGTAGATTCTCAAAGTGCAAAATGGGATCTGGGGGTCAAGATATATGTCAGACTCTTTCCAGACCTTAAGTTTTAGAATTCTATACTGTTTATTTAAATCACCACTCAATTTAAGGTAATTTGCAAAACATTTTAAGATTTTGCTATTTCCAAAAAAATCAAACGGGAAACAAAAATTTTCATTTTTCTCATATAAGGGATCCATAATAATTATTTTAAAAATATTTACATGCAATTAAAATAAAAACTTAATTAAAAAAACTTGCCCTGATATATGATTACAAATTCAAAAGACAGAAAATAGATTTTAGAATAATTGTATTTTGCATTATATTATGTCATTTGTAAACAAAATATATTGGAGGAAAATGTATTTAGCATAAGTTTTCTCAGATAACAGACCTATGTTCTTCAGTTTTATTTTATACACAGTGAAATATTTTTTTCTTCTAAGTAGTGCATATACAATGAGATATGTGAAATATAAGTGAAAAAATTGAATTAGGTAAATGAATTCAAGATTGACTAGGTTATATTGAGGTTAGAAATAATCCTCAAATGTAAGTACTTTACAATATCAGATTTATTTTTAGCTCACCCAAGACCAGTTCAAGTCCACATAACTCTGAAGGGTAGCCATTCCTATGAATTAGTGTGGCATTCTAGGTAGCTTTAAACTTCTGAAACCTCATCAACATATTTTCTTTCATGATACCTTAGCAGGGTGATACCTTAGCAGAGTGAAGCGTGAACAGGAGAATGGAATATCAGCAATTAAATGCTTCTTCCCAGAAGTGACATATGTCATTTCTGCCAACCATCATATTTACATATATGTCATTGTACAAAGGAAGTCATATAGCAACATTCTATGTTCTTAGTGTGCCCCAAAATAGAGATGAATCAGATTGTAGCTGGAGAACAGTAACAATGCCTACCATCTAACATAGAGCAAGCAAGAAATTAACATTTGTTTACAATCTACCATGGGCCAGAACTGTGTTAGGACGTTTCTTATTAGTTAACTAGAGAATGCTCACAAAAAATTTACTGGTATATTACAGTATCTCCATTCTGCAAAAAACAACAAGCAAGCAAAAAAACCCAAACAAACAAAAAACCAAAACTGTGCCCCCAAAAGATGGAGGGAGCTTAACCCATGACTTTTTATTCCAAGACCTTTGTTCTTTGTACACAATCACACGGTCTTTGAATGTCTCCACAAGCTTAAAATCAATTAACAAATATTATTATGTTTATCACTTAAGTCAAATAGAAATTATGTCTTAAGGTTATAATTTTTCCTTTTCTCTTGAAAACAAGATTTAGAAAAACATTATATTTAAGTAGTTGGATATCACAATTATTTGATTCACATGGAATCGAGGAAATCTCCATATTCATTCCAACTTTTTGAGTGTTCTGAATCTGCTCTTTCAGAAGTTATAAACATCTGACTTACTGGCTACAAATTCATCTTTTTTTGTGTTTCATCCATCAATGGCCTTAGGAATTAAAAATGGAGCCCAGTTCAGCATAAAATGTGAATCTAGTTACATGAGCCTTTTTTTAAGCTCAATGATAAGTAAAGAGCATTCATACCCATTGAATATCTTATCTCAGTGTTTCAATGCAGTTAGGATGATGGTCTTGCAAGAGAGATTATTCAACATGGTCTATAGATTTTATTTTTAAGTTTAAAAAGTAACCTGCAATATGGCAAGGATAATGGTTTCTATATACTCTTGAAGGCAGTCAGTAGCTCTATAAAAAGGCCATGGAATGCATTGCCCCTTTCTTCCCAAAATGACTATTATAATTTTTTAAAAACCTGAATTGACAATGGATTTAGTTTGCATATATTAATATTCACCCAAATTGTCTATTTGGGATATTAAATAAATAATATAGGATTTGTGCATATGAAACAAGCTTTCTGAGTTGCTGAAATTCTTGAATAAGTTCCATTGACTATACCTCCCTTTCTCTGCTTCAGAATATGTCTATAAGATGTGAAGAAGAAAGACCATGCAAAGCTCTTCTCATACCAAAAAAATGCTACTTCTTTATTTTAAAACTTTGGAAGATAACCTATCTGAATTAAAAAATTAATAAAACTAATGATTTCTAATTGTTTCTTAAGCATTGGTCTCCTACATATGTTCTCAATAAATATGTTATAAAACAAAAAACATCCGGTTAAGATTATTAATACATAAAATCATGAAAGAGATAAAAACAGATAAAGAATATTTAAAGTAGCAAATATTTGTAAGGAGGTTTAGCAAATTTTCAAACTGATCAGGTTTAGATAATGTTGGCAATTCATAGCTGGTATATGAAATTCAAGCTCAATATTTGAGCTGAATGTAACCCATATCCCCAATGAAATCAGAGGATTAATCCTCTCAGCACAGACTACTAAAGACTAATAAGTTAAAATAACACAAAATAAGAGTCCATATATTTAAATAAAAAATATTATTCAAAAGATATTGATGTATACTAAGAAATTCATTAATTATTCTCTATTAATTGTTGGATTGTTTATATTGCTATCACTTACTGTGTGTTGAATAGTTACCAGGCCAGATTTCTTATCTCCCCAACAACTTTGGACGTTACCTATTACTATTCCCACTTATGGATATTATTTAACTGAGGCTCAGAAATGTGAGCTAGCATGCATGAGGTCACTGGTGAAGCAGAGATATAAACCTACTTCTGAATGATTCTAATGCTCAGATGTTTTCCCGAAACATCAAGTCTGTTATACATAATAGCACCCAAATTATTCAAGTAATGTGGGCTAGTCATCTCAGGTATATTTTAGAGCTTCCTCTTCTTAGTTTTGTTTTTCTCTATAAATCTCTTGCATCTATCCTCTTTTATCTACTGACATTTATTCTAACCTAAGTTAAATCATCATTATATTTTGCTCTAATTTCTTTAATTAACTTAGTCATTAACATATATTAAACATTTAACAATTTACTCTATGTCATGTACTGGAGGTGAAAAGATAATAAAATACTTTCAAAACTAGCCCAAAATTCTTTGACACTCCTCCCTTAAAAAGTGGGGTTGATGTTCCCTCTTCTTGAATGCAGACTCTTAACTGCTTTGATCAATAGAGTATGGTAGAAGTATTTTGTGCCCAGGGCTTAATAAACTGGGAGCTTCTACTTCCTATCTGATGTGAGAAAGTTCACATGACAGTCCTAGCTAGTCTCATGTCAATAGCATCAACCACCATATAAGTGATTGAGATAGACTGAAGTAACTCCTGCCCCAGGCTCCAATCAAGAACCATCCAGATGAACACAGTCAACTTCCAGAACTGTGATAGAAAATAAAAAGTAATAAAGTAATTGTTTAAGTCACTGAAGTTTAGGTGACCTATTTATGCAGCAATAAATAAGTAGAATTGATTACCAAAAACCAAAGCCTGACCAACCGTCTATGGAAAAATGAAGACATGAAATAAAGGAATTATAATGGAATTTTTTCATTTATCCAAATAACCCTAAGAAAAAGCTCAATATTTGTCTGAGAGAAATACTTGGATTAGGTCATGGGTGTGTGTTTGAAGTAGGCCTATTTTGAGGTAGGTATGTTTTGACCATGTTGGTCAGGGTTGGGGGGTTTGCTGTTTTACTGATCTTAGAGCATTTCAGTTGGGAGGAGAACTTAGGTTCCATATACCGCTACGGATACTGTTCCAAATACTGATTTCATTCTCTTAAGCTACCTTTTCTTATTCTTCTAGTTTCAAAGAAATTCCTACTCAAAAGAGACTTTAAAGTATCTGCTGTCTCTAGGTATTTTAATTCTCTTAGGCTAATGATATGATGGACAGGAGAAGGAGGTGGGGAATTCTAAGAATGAAACCAGGTGCCACAGCAGGAGAGGCTGTTGCCAGTGGAATTTCCTCAGGCTGAATCGTATCTATCAGTGGGGGATATGGAACATTCTTTCCAGAATTTTCAAAATACCCCAATATTGATTAAAATAACTTTGATGAAGTATTTGGCCTCCTAAATAAAATTGTTTTCCATAATAATGCTGTTTCCAGAAAAAGGAGATATGTGTTTATATGTAATTTCCAGTAACTCTGAATCAGAAATTCAACATTTTATTTTGGTCTAATTTCTCTGTCCCACCCAAATTGCTTTGCTGATTCAAAAAAAAAAAAAAAAATCACAGCGTATATCAGATTAGCAATTCATTTCTCTGTCATGTCAAATAATAGAAGATTTGCTTTTTTAGAAAGCTCTAGGTTTTATTTTTAAATGATTGGTTATTATTATTGAAAAAAGCCCACCCTGCATAAAATAGATTAAATAATAAATGTTCAATTAATTTTAAATTAAATGTATATCTTGAAAATATAAACAAATTGGTTATTGCAAGTTGTTTCACAATTTTGCTGAAAGCAACTAATACATGCCATATTCACATATTCATAAGGAAGGCACACAACCTAAAGAGCTGAAACTATCTAAAAAATTCAAAGTAATAGTTTATGTAATTATATTGAATCAGAGAGGTCCTGTTACTTTGTTCATGGCTGGGGAAGAGACCTTATGTAATACTGAAATGAAACATTATTACCGTCTCACTTACTCGGTCTTGGAATTGGTTTAGTGATTACTTCAACATCGACATCAGTGAAAAACATTTGACATCTGGCCTAGAAAATCAGACAGTAGACCACAGAGACTTTGATTAAAAAACTTCATGTAATTTTCCCCAATCAGTAGCTTGGCCTGTTCTTGTATCAGAGTGAAGGTTGCTCTCATCACCTGCAAATTTATACTAAAGCTTTAAACAAACAAGCATAAAACTTTTACATGAAAATCCCCTCCTGAAGGAATACTTACAGAGGAACTTGATGATTAGCTGTACTGATGATTTGATCTCTTCTGTGTGAAACAAGCCTGGAATCTTTCATATATCTTTTTATTCCAGTTTTGTGTATGCATGTATAAGTGTGTATTTAGCCTTCATCTCATAAAGCATCTTAGGGCAAACTCTACACAAGGTGCTATTGCTTGCCGGGGGGAAAAAAAAGACAGCTTCTTTCACATCATCTGTGTGCCAGGAACTATTCTGAAGTCAGAAATCATGCAAGCCACTAGGGTTCTGTATGTTTAACCTCCTATAGAGCAGAGCCATTCCCATTACTGAGAAGAATGAACCCTTAGCGACACAACAATAGAGATCCTGAAATGAACTGCATTGCAGTATCGCCATGAATTAAAGTCTCCATCAGAGGCTGTGGCTCTTGGCATCAGAGAGCAAGGGCTTCGATGAAGTCAAGCAAGGAACTCTGCAGTAATGAGCCATCCTGCTGCCTTTTCTCTTTGAAGACAATTTATATGATGAAACTTGATAATTAACTTATGTCCAACAAACTAAATCCAATATATCTGTTTTCAGGTCAGAGGCAGTGGCTGTAGTCTCTCGGAATATGCTACCCCATCTACCAGTTCCTTGACAAGGAGACAGTCCCTGCTAATACAGTGTCACAGTAAATTTGCTTATCTCTTAAGAACAACGAGGTGTGCTGTAAAATATGTATGTACTATCAAAACATTCATAATAAAATCCTAATAAAATTAGAAAGTTGGAATAAAAGGAAATCACGGTCTTCAATTGTATGTCTTGAAATTACCTTCAATAATGGCTGATAGGTTATATATGTTACACACACACACACACACACACACACACACACACAGAGCTTCTGCCCATGGCCACGGAATTGGTTTTCCAGGTTCAGTTTCCAAGGAAGGAAGACAGTATGATGAAGTAAAAACCAACTTTTCCCAATTCTACAACTTTATCTTTCATGGTTTACAAATTGTCATTGCACTGTTATACCCTGGAGAGTATGAAATCTACTCAATGATTAGAGACACAGTCCAAAAAAAAAAAGCATTTCCTCCTTGATACTACTTGAAATAGCTAAGTAAAAAAACATAGAAGGTGAAAAAAGGAAACACTTGGATCATTTTTCAAAATGTCAATGTTTTATTTAAACCTGCCTGGGGCTGATCTTTGCACTCAATCCATGTACATGGCATGGTATTGGAATTACAACTCTCGGATGGAAAGAAATAAGAAGTACAAGGCAGATTTTGCATCACAAGTTGTGACTATTTCTTGATACATGCTTACAACAGTCATTTATTGGTCCATTGGCCTACGTCCTCATGAAATCACATTGCATTTTTGGAGATCAGGCAATGAAATAAAATCTGTGCTCAGAGATGGATATCTATTGGGAAACATTTTCATTATGTGCCTGCTACAAGAGGTATTCTGCTGGAAAAAAGTGATTTGTTCCATGGAAAAATGCATCTAGAGGAAATTGATATTTAGTTACTCATATCAACCATGCTAATAAAAAAAAAGAGAGATTCTAGGTTTTTATCTTTTAAAATATTATATTATTAATCTTTCTAGATATATTTATTTATAAAATGACATACCACAGGAAGCTTAAAGCCACTTCTCACAAATTCTGCCTTTTAAATACAAAATTTATTGCTTATAAATTATTTTAACCTCTTCTTTTACAATTTTAGGTTAACCCATTAATGCTTTAACAGATTACTTATTTCTAAAATAATATAACTTTGTATAATTTTATTAAAATTATTTCTTTTTCAATTAAAGTTATGGTTTTTATCAGAATAATAAAGTGAATCATGGTTGGTCTCATCTGGTGTGTTGGAGAGGACTTAAATCATTTTCACAAAGGTGAATCATGGCAACCTGAAGTTCTGCAAATGTCTTAATTCAAAATCCCCATTCATGGGATTTTTATAAGTAATCAACTGAAATATACTGTTTTAGGTGATAGAGCTCAAAGTGAGAAGTCCTATTACTGTATTTGCCAGACTCTTGTCTTCCTTTAATTGATATACCTTGTAAAATTATACATGCAATAGTTTATGAGTCCTTAGACTTAGACAAAGATTTTCATTTTACATCGTGTTTTCCATTATCTATGTAACCAAATGCATAGTTTATGAAATACTGTGGTGTATGAAGATATCGAATTCTATTCCCTGTTATTTAAAATTATTCACATAAAAATGTATATGTTTTTGTAAAAGAAGCTAAATTTAAAAAGCAATTTCTGTATAGGATATAAAGCACCATGAGGGCAATGATCTTTGTTTGGTTCTCAAATATATGTAACAATGTCTGATATATATTAGGTGCTCAATAAATATTTGCTCAATGAATGAATGAATGAATGGTGAAAAAGACAATACTATATGTAAAGCAGACCCTTGAAATGATATTGGCTCGCCACTTTAAGGTGACTGCGTAATAGTGATTTGCAGTGAATAATTTTTAATTTTGCCTTTGGTCCATTGGGGGTAAACGAACACATGACTGCTAGTCATTTATCTCTGAAAACTCTGGGGTATATAAATAAACAACCAAAATTTTTAGAAAGCCTTACAATATAAAAAACATCTAAGTATGCTAAGTTTTGTGGTAGATAAACTGGAGAAAATGAGAATTTTAGAGAAAGGCAAGTCCATCGAAACCTGGAGAAATCATTTATTTAACAAGAGTTCTTGTTTACTTAGTATCAACCAAGGGCCAGACTCTGTGTATGTGATGAGTGCAGCAGTAGAGGCATATGCAAAGCTCTAATTACAATCCTGCCCCTACTCTAGTGGTGATATTGTCATAATTCACTCACTTGGGGAATCAGAGAAGGCCATATACAGGAGCTGACATTCGAAGACATAGTCCAGTGAACTGTAAAGAAGAAATGGAACAAAATGCACAGGGCATTTAGAATAGCAACAGTCCTTAAAACTGAAAAACAGTAAATGTTTCAGAGAAGCAGCATTGAGACCTTGAAAAATGGATGTTTGAGTGGAAGAAATTGTGCTTTAACTGGGATAATTTTCTGTTAAAAAGAAACCCCCAAATACAGTGATTTAAACAAGATAAAAGTTCATTCCTTTCTCATGTAACAATCTGAGCATAAGCAATTGAGGGCTCATATGATCATCTCAGTGTGCAGAACCATGTCCTTCTATCTAGTCAGTCAGCCATAGTCACTGCATGACTTTCACCCCATGTTTTAAGATAGTTGCTTCAGTTCCTGCCGTTACATCTGCATTCCAGTCAGTAGAAAGAAGGGGGAAATAGCGTACTCCTCCACAGCATACACCGATTTTCTTTATTCGTCCTAATTTTTTATTCGGCCAAGCAAAACCACATCTTCTGCCCACTCTCCAGTTTCTAATTTGTATCTTTCAGAATCAGAACATATCCCTGGGGATTTAAATACCACTACAGGCTCAGAAAACTAGGAACTGGAAGTCTTGAATGACTCAGATTTTCATAGATTTCTTCTTTTGCTTCACCTTCTCTGGAGGAATGGGATGAGAACCGTGTATAAAGAGAAGATCCTAGGTTGAAAGATGCTATCTAAGTGAGGATTACTATTATTATTTATAGGGAGACATCTTAATTTGTAGCCCATTATTACCAACCTCTCTAGCTTCATTAAAGCTAGGAGGGTGATTCTTGATAAGCTGCAGTCAACCCCTCCCCCTGTATGTATAATCACACAGGAGGGTGTGACTGCAGAAAGGCATACTGAAATCTTCCTATGGCACATGTGATGCTAGCAGGCTGTAACTGATTGACAAAATTACGTAAAGAATAGACATCTTGATGGTGCCAATATAGCTCAGCTGGGGAAGATCTCCTTGCCTGTCTTGCATATGATCGAAAAACACTAGTGAAGTTCTGATTCCAGGATCTTGATTATTAGAGATGATGTGTGAAAGAGCAAGACTCAGTTTGACTTATACACATTGAGCTGGGCTTTCAGTAGGGGAGATTCAAACCAGAATTGACTTGTTTACTCAGAATACGTATGAGCTAGGTGTGAGGAAGTGAAAGGGAATAGGAACTATCCTAATGATATTGACATCTTTTGTCTTCAGGTATTGCTTTTGCATGTCCTGAAATAAGAGAAGAGCCTCTAGATAGATTTGTTCCAGGGCGTAGAGCTTAAAGGAACTGCTCTCAAGACCAGGCACATTGTTTCGTTTCGTTTATTTTTTTATATTTATTTATTTATGAGAGATATATATAGAGAGAGGCAGAGACATAAGCAGAAGGAGAAGCAGGCTCCCTGCAGGGAGCCTGATATGGCACTCGATCCCAGGATCTTGGGATCACAACCTGAGCCAAAGGCAGATGCCCAACCACTGAGCCACCCAGGTGCCCCAAGACCAGGCACATTGTAGAATAACCTCTTGCTACTCATCTTAGCTTCTTTTTTTTTCTCTAAGATTTTATTTATTCATGAGAGACACAGAGACATAGGTGGAAGGAGAAGCAGGCTCCCTGAGGGGAGCCTGATGTGGGACTCAATCCCCGGATCCCAGGATCATAACCTGAGCCAAAGGCAGTCGCTCAATCACTGAGTCATCCAGGAGGCCTATTTTCTTTTCTTTTTAAGGATTTTTTATTTATTCATTTGAGAGAGAAAAGAGGGAGAGGGAGAGGGAGAGGGAGAGGCAGAGGGAGAGAGGGAGAGGGAGAGGGAGAGGGAGAGGGAGAGAGGGAGGGAGAGAGAGAGAGAGAGAGAGAGAGAGAGAGAGAGAGAGACCACACAAGCAAGGAGAAAGGCAGAGGGAAAAGGAAAAGCAAACTTCCAACTGGGCTGGGAGCCCAGCATGGGACTCGATCCCAGGACCCCAGGATCATGACCTGAGCTGAAAGCAGACACTTAACCATCTGAGCAACCCAGGTGCCCCTCTAGTTTAAATACTAAGTAGAGAATCACATTAATATCTTTCTGTAAAACAAAAGGAGAGCAATGTAATCTATTTTTTTCCTCCTCTCCTCAAATCAGACTGGCTTATGGAAACAATAAAAAGCAAATAAAGTATACATCAAAAAAGGTATGCTTTCTTACCCTCACTCCAGTAAAGAAGTAGTTACAATTCTTAATGATACAAAGTCAACACCTCTATTAGAAGTCAGCTTATGTTCTAGTTAAGAATAGAAATATCATTTAAGATCCAATTGTATATATTAGTGACAGGGAAATTACAAATTGAATTTAAGTATTAATTTAGTAATTATAACCTTAGTGAGCCCTTCTCGATAGTTCAGTACATGCCATTCACATCACTGACTTGATTTTCTCTTTTTTTAAGGTTCCTACTCTTCTTTGTTATTATTCCTCTCTATATTTTTCTTAAAGACTCTTATGCTTCTTTCCATTCCTTCTTGTTTTTTTAGTTTGCTTTTCTCATTTATCTTTTTATTGAGCATCTACTATATACCATCATTGAAGGCTCTCTTGCTTTTCCTTCCTACTCCCAATCTGTCTCTCCTTCTAAAGCTGTGTGTTTTAAGTCTTTCCTCTTCTCCATTATCTCATGCACCCTCTCTCCCAAAATGCACATGCACACTGACACACATAATTTGTCACACACAGACAAATTAGCCACGTCCTTTCCTTCATTAGTATCATGGTGCAGTTGGCACTGGAACAAGATATGGTGGGGATGGCTGAGATCTGGACAATACTGAGCTCTACTATAGCTGATGATAAAAAACAAGAGATGACCATCAGGACAGCTGGTTGGAGAAGACTATTTGGGGAGCCAAAAAAAAACAGTAGTAATCAGAGAATTCTGGCAAAATCATAGCCATTGGTGATTTGACACTCAGAAATATACCTGGGACCTAACCATAATGAGTATTATTACTCTGCCTGTTATTCTCTGGGAAAACTATCAGTAAAAGCTCAATTTTGGAGAAATCAATTTCTTCTGCAGAAACCAATTCAAGCAAGAAAGCAAATGAGGGAGAACCAGGTACATAAATTGGGTTATTAGAGTCCAGTGGAAGGATTCAGCTGGCCCAAGCATGCTTGATTGCCAAGCTGTTGGCTTTCTCCTATCTCTGAGCCTGAGAACAATAAGAATATGAATCATGGGTGGCTCTCAATGGTCCCTACACAGGGACCAAAGGGCGCTTATTAGAGTCGGTGACCGTCATCACACCTCTTGTCTCTACTTGCATCCCTGCCACTTTCTAGTTCCAAGGCATGTCAGCTTGTTGCTTCTCTGGTGGCTATCTAGAAGTCTGAACTTGAAACTCTATCTTCAAAGAACAGTTGCTCATAAAAAGAGATTCTCAACAAGGGGAAGGAATATGTTCTGAAACCCTGAATTGCCAAATTCTTAAAACCTTTGTAATCCAAACTTTGTATAGGAATTATTTTCATAAAGTACTGGGTTTTATCTTTATAAGATTTTATAGGTTGACAGGGAAGAATAAAGAACTACTGATTTGTGTGGACATAGGGATCTTGGATAATTTCTGAGCCTCAATTATAACTAAATTAATATATGCAATACACATTTGGGTAGAAAACACACTAAGTCTTTCAATGTTGAAAATATCTGTTCTTCTTCAAGGGTCCACTTTCCTTTTTAAATCACCTTAACCCATACACATGCATGCAAAGAATGTAAAGAAATTGAACTGAGGGTCAGTCTCTTCTATTTCCAAAATTTGCCCAGCCATTGCCTATTGCACTTTCCACTCACAATACTGGCCCTCATTTCCCCTTGGTTCTTTGACTCCTGTTTGAGCTTACAGTGTGGTTCCTGACTTTGATTTCAAGCCTCTGTTCTGATGACCCATTTATATAAAAGACTGGTCCAACCTTGGCCAGGACTCCCTACTCTCATCTCTACCCATTGTGATGTTGGGAAAGACACATTCCCAGTTTTCCTGGCCTTGGTTTTTCAGTATTAATTTCCATGGTCCCTTCTCTTCCTGTCATCGTTGATATGCAAAACATTTTCAAAAAATATTTTAATCATGATGATAAGATATTGCCTTACTAAAAATAACTACTCTGGGTGTGAGAGCACAGTAATAATTACCAAAAAAAAAATCTATAAGGGTAGGCAATGGAAAAGAATAACCAAAAACTAATCATAACTTTTTGCATAAAATAAGTAATAGAATACATTCTTATGGTACAATAATTAAATGAATACTATCCAAATACATTTAATGTGATTAAATAATATATAAATATTTATGATTGTTAGATAGAAGTACAATTTGAGAATGCCAAATTTATTTTATTTTTTTCTCCCATACATTGCTGTGGGAATACAAATGATAAAGCAACTTTATAAAACTGTCTCATAAAGTTAAAGATATACTTTCCATATGACCCAATAATCCCACTCCTAGGCATGTAGTCCAGATAAAGCATATGTCCATCCAAAGAAGTCTATGTAAATACTCACAAAAACATTTTTACAATAGCCCTAAACTGGAAACAACCCAAAAATCTATCAACTGATGAATGGATAAAAATATTAGGCTACATCCATGCAATAGAATACTATTAAGCAATAAAAAGCAACAAACTACTGACATATGTAGCAACATAGGTGAATACCAAAACTATTTTGCTAAGTAAAAGAAGTCAAAAGGGCATTATACCATATAACCATTTATATGACATTCTCAAATATTAGCTGTATCTCTTTATTTTAGTGCCATAGAGTTTCTGATACCAATTCCTTTGGGAAAAGATTATGGTAAGTAAAGCTTATAATAAATATGAACATTTATTAAGATCAAAACAGGTGGTAAACCAACACAATACACATTTACATCTCAAATACTTCTGAATCCTAGAAACAGAGTATTAAAAATGGAAAAGATCTTAACATTCAGCTTGTCCAGTGCCCACATTTTATAATTCAGGAACTAACTGCATATAAATATCTACAGATTTACTTACAGTCATGTATTTGCAAATATTCTTACTTTAGGGTATATACTTTGATAAAATAAATGCTCAGTTTTTATTCATGAAACAACTTTTTTTTAATGAAACAACTTTTAAAGTGGGTTTTCAGTATTTTATTTTTGAAGATGATCCTAATTTCAGTTGTGGTTGCAAATATTAAGTTGGAAGCACAGATTGTGTATATGATATAAATAATAAATGAAAACCCAAAAGGACCTGGGGTCCTTTTGCTGGAGATAGTAATTCTTGAGGTCATATGGGTAGTATGGTAGTTCTGTATCTGGTTCCTGTATTGGCACGTAGTAAGTACTCAGTAAATGGTTGCCAAGTGACGAAATGAATCAAAAACCTATTGCTTGACAATTTCACAGACTAGTTTTTCACACTTGAGATAATTATGCTAATGCAAAATTTTCTTGGATTCAATACATCTTGGTTTCACTTGTCTTTGTCTCTAATTATTTGTATTACCTGAAAGCATTTACATTTATAAGTCAGTGGCCTCACCTGTAAAATGGTAATGAGAATGCTTGTCTTCACTAAAACACATTTGGTAATGGAAAACATACTATGACTAAGTTAGAAGCATTTTGGTAATATTTTATGTTTTATAAGGCATGCGACCTATTCAGTTTACATTAGAAAACTAATCACCAGTATTTCTTCTAACTGCTGAGTTTAAATAAAATCTTGATTATTCACACATAAGTGTTTTGATATTGAGAAAAATCCAAATTTACTGATATACATGTAAATATCAATACTATTATAATGTGTTATAAATAGGAATACATATAGTATTTTTACATTTTTAATTTGCAAAATGCTTTACTAGGTGATTCTGAAGGTGAGTTTGAATTTAATAAACACATTAGTTCATGGCTGGAGATCTCCAGAACTAAACAGGGGAGGGAAATCAACCTAATACCTAGTTGAGTGTGGAATAGAAGAAAATTTTAGGATGGGATTCCAGTTGCTAAGATAAAGAGCAACTAGTTTCTGAGCCACACGTTACCAAGGAGATAATTTACTTTATTTGTGTTTAAATTATAGGGAACCCCTGGGTGGCTCAGTGGTTTAGCGCCTGCCTTCAGCCCAGGGCGTGTTCCTGGAATCCTGGGATCAAGTTCCACATCAGGCTCCCTTCATGGAGCCTGCTTCTCCCTCTGCCTGTGTCTCTGCCCCCCACCCCCAGCCATGAATAAATAAATTTTAAAAAATAAAATCTTAAAAATAAATAAACTAAATTATATTTAATTCTTGGGAAGTCTTCATCTATTTTTATATACTTATATTACTTGTTTGTAATCTCCCCTCCTTCAGATTTAGTACAGTGAAATACGGAAATGGTCCACACTGCATTCTTTCACCTAAACAGATCAGGAGTATGATACCAACATTGATTGAATAGATACTTACTGAATTGCCTTTTCTCTCAGGCACTGGGCTAATCATTTTGCATGCATCATCTTCTTTACTATCACTACAACCCCATGAAGTGGGTATTACCACCATTTTACAGCTAAGCAAACTGAAGTTTTGAGAGGTTAAGAACTTTTTTAAGGTCACACAGCTGTTAAGGCGCAGAGCCAGGTCTAAAATACAAGTAAATGGAGTGTATTATGCTGAGTGAAGTAAGTCAGTCAGAGAAGGACAAACATTATATGTTCTCATTCATTTGGGGAATATAAATAATAGTGAAAGGGAATATAAGGGAAGGGAGAAGAAATGTGTGGGAAATATCAGAAAGGGAGACAGAACGTAAAGACTGCTAACTCTGGGAAACGAACTAGGGGTGGTAGAAGGGGAGGAGGGCGGGGGGTGGGAGTGAATGGGTGACGGCACTGGGGGTTATTCTGTATGTTAGTAAATTGAACACCAATAAAAAAAAAATCACAGATGAAAAAAAAAATACTGCTCCATCCTTAGAGCTCTATACAATGTACAGTGGTTCCCAAAGTGTGGTCCTGGAACCAACAGCATCCCCTGCAAACTTGTTGCAAATACAAATTACCAGGCTTCATGTTGCAACTACTTGATCAGAAACTCTGGGAGGATGTAGGACCCAGAATTCTGTGTCTTAACTAACATTTCAGGTTATTTTGATGCCAAAGTTTGAGAAACACCAAATTACATTTATGTCTTCCATACTAGTGATGTGTCTGACATTCATGAACAATTCATATTCAAATGTATATTCAATTTACATTCAAAAGGCTCCATAATGATTTGACCAGTAAGTTTCTTGGCTAACAAAGTTCCATAAATAGCAACAGCACACATCCTAGTAAGAATGGAAGGCAAGAAGATACTTGGAATCTAAGGGTTAGGGTCTTTTGCACATCACGATATTCATTTATTCCATGAGACACAAACCACTTTTCCAAGGGAAACAGATTTATTATCCATAATTTATGGGAAACTGAAGTGTACATCATTAACTGATTGATTTGGCTTCAACCAGTCACGGTATTACAAATAAAAACAAGAACAACCAGTAAAGAGCATACATAATAAAGTAGACTCACAATTAACCTGGTTGCTCAGACACTCATAATTTTGATAATTCCATATGTAAAGCAATGAGGGCGGGGTGATGAGAACGGAGGATATAACTGAGAGAAGGTGGCAAGATGAGGTGGGAGATTACTTCCTTCCACAAACTTAAAATTCCAGCTTTTTGTGAGGCATGTGTGCTCTGCACTGCCCATCACCCAGCACCTGAACACCAGAGTCTAGTCAATACACTGTAAATAACCTACATTAACCTGGGGGAATTTCATGCTGTTGAAGTGGGTTTGGAGCAGCCAGTGCAATGTTACACATTTCAGAACATAAGAACGAGAGAGAAAACTAGAACAGAGTTTTAGTGAAAACATGCTTTTTAATTCATATTAACTGTCTATTAGGATTGTGCTTACTGATGTGAATGGTTTGGAAAAACTATGAGATATCACATTAAAACAGGAAACAGATGGTGCTTAACTGGGTATGCAGGTGAGGAAGCAGGAGCTTCCTCACGTGGCTGCGGGACGCTTGACAAGAACAGCAGCGACCTGTTTGTTCTTCAGTCCGAGGCCGAGGAAAACATCAGTATGTTTGTGAATTATTGTTCATTATGTTTAAGATGTACTAATTTACTTACATAGAATCTAACACGATAACCAGAATATAATCTGACCACAAATTCAGTGAATTGTGGTTTATTCTTGCTATTACAATTATTTCTGAATATCAAAACCATTCCTTCAGATGTTAATATAGAGCATACTGGGTTTTAGAGCATGAAAGACTCTGCAAATTTAACCATTTGCAAGTCAGGTTAATGCTGGAATAAACTAAAATAATTTATAGAATATACTAAAACTGAATTGCAAGGAAATTTATGATAGGTAGTCACACAATAATAAAAAACCAAAGATTAATTAACATAAAAATTCTAGCTGTCATATTTCTCTAAGTAGAAATAATTGTAATGTAATTTTATTTCACTGATTGAACCTCCAACTAGGTCCTGGGTAAAGTCAATATGAAAATAAAAGGCTATGAAAGGCACCTTTAGGCCACAAGGAAAACAGGACATGATCTCACCAGCTTCAGAATTAAAACTATTGAATTATTTGCTATACACACACACACAGAAAGAGAGAGACAGAGAGATCCTTTTAATGATATCATTATTGCTTCCAAAGAATGGGAAACTTAAAAGAAAAATGAATGAGACTTTTTATATATTTGTTTAAACTATTTTGGGAAATCATGAAATAGCTAATGGATTGAGTTCCACTTTGAAAAACTCCACACTTTGTTCATTTTATTAACTCTTAAAATATGGAAGCATTAGAAATAAAAAGAATTCTTTAATAGAAAGTGTACCAAGAAATTAAGGTATTGAACCCAAATCAATTATGACTGACATTTCCTACCCATAATACAGAGAAGTCACACTATAAGCAAAAGCTTAAATAATTTAGAAAATAATAATCTTAGTTTCTCAAGCACAGGACCTCTAGGTGCTCGACAAATGTCTGTATTACTGAAGGGACAGCACAGGTTTCCTACTTCATCTTTTATCTCTGCAACCCAATCTCCAATGCATTGTAGTTGCTCAATAAATATTGGTTGGACCAAATACAGTAATTTTCTGAAGATGCATTGGCTGGGCCAAGTACACGTAAAAGCTTAAAATTCCTGAATAAAAATGCTCACCCTTTGAGTACTGCGGGCATTCATCAGAGGCTAATAAACACTCTCTTAGAGACCTGTTTCTTTATCTCCTCCAATGATGCTGAATCACACTCTTTTTCCAGACTTTTGTTCAATGGAAGTTGCAAATGCATTTTCTATATTTAGGATGACTTGTGATATGTTTGTGTGGTTTAAGCACATTGTGAGCAGTTGGCTGGTATTGCAGAAATAGGCATCTGAAGCAACCCACAAAAATGATCCAGAATCTTATAAATGTAAAGATTAGGCAGTTCTGTGCTTTTTTTGGTATTTGATAATAGCACAGTAATCACTGTTTTAGCAAACGTGTGTGTTCTGGTTAACTCTCACATTTTAAAAATACATTTCTAAAAATGGGTTTTTATAAAATTTTTAGTTTTGAAGAATTTTGGTGGAAAATCATTATTTTAGTGATATTTGCCCTTGTATAGTAACTGAAACAAATACTCTCCTCTTCTACCAACTATATCCCCTCCCTAAATGCCTCAGAAAACAGGAAACTTGGATTCCAGTCTTCTATCTTAAGACCTAGGTCAAGTCCATCAGCATCTTTTGTTATATTCATATATAAAGCAGTACTAATGAAACCTATATCATAGGGTAATAACAAAGTTTACATAGAATAAGACACTATGTGTAAGAATGCTTAGTTAGAATTTTCATAAATGTAGTGCAACAGTGTGATAATATTCAGAACATCAGAGAATGAAAGTTCTGGATTCCGTTTATTTTCTAGTTAATGGAAGATGATGGGAAAACCACCACTTTTTCAATTTTAACTTTTTAAACATATTTCTGAAATAAATCAGTTTACTTTCCTGCTGTACTGTAAAACAAAAACAAAAATAAAACCTTAAAATGGGATTTAACAACGTGATAAATGTAGTTCGTGCTATAGGAGTTGGGTCTGTAACTAACCTAATCTGGAATCCTTAGAAATTTTATTTTTATTTGGTATTTCATGCTTGAAATCCATAGCTATTTTTTGGAACTTCTCTTTTACAAAAGCAGAGTGTAACAAACACAAGTCATTAATTCTTAATGTTCCTTAATCTTTGATTAACACAATTCCTGTTCTTTAAATATATTACATTTACTGTGAAAGCATGAGAAAATATCAGATATCTTGGGCATTTTGAATTTAGTTTAAGTTAAAAAAAAATGAAAGCGTGACCCTCTACATATCACTGCTGTCCAAGGACCTCCCCAAATCATGGGCTAATTGGATTCAGAAATTTGAGTAGTATTCTCTGAAGATGGAGAATGCGCTCCACTAAGAAAACTAAAACAATATATATAAACAATATACTTGTGTCAGAGCTCCAGGAGCCCACAGTCTATAATATCGAGCTTTACCAGAGGCAGTTTATCCATTTGAGGTGATATAATTTAATTGTGGGATATGTTACCTGAATGTAAGTAGGTATGTTTAAAATGTGTTCCACTGTATTTAAAAGAGGCTGGATGATATTTTTATTTTTAAAACATCCACATAGTATTGAGAAGATGATTTATTTTTACTTCCAGTTTTACTGTGAAATAATTGACAAACATCACTGTATATGTTTAAGGTGTACACAATGATGTTTTGATTTACATATATTGTGAAAGGACTACAATAGGTTCAGCCACCATCCATCTTCTCATATAAATACAATGAAAAGTGAAGAATAAAGGAAAAAATTATCATTTGATGAGAAGTCTTAGAATTTACTCTCCTTAACAGCTTTCCTATACATCATACAGTAGTGTAAGTTCTAGTCACCATGTTGTACATTATACCCCCAGTACTGATTTATCTTATAACTCAAAGTGTATACTTATTGACCACCTTTCTCCAATTCTTCTCCATTCTCTACCTGGATAACCACAAATATGATCTCTTCTCCTATGTATATGGTTTCAGTTTTGTTGGTTGGTTTTTTGTTTATGCTTTTTAAAATTCTACATAAAAATGAGATCATACAGTACTCATCTTTCACTGTCTGATTTAATTTACTTAGCATGATGCCTTCAAGATCCCTCCATGTTGTCACACATGTTAGGATTGTCTGTTTTTTATAGCTCAATAATATTCTATTGTATTTATATACCAAACTTTTTAAATCCATTCATCCATTGGTGGACACTTACATTAGCTATTGTAAATAATATTGCTATGAACATGGAGGATGCAGATATCTTTTTGAATTGGTGTTTTTGTGTCCTCTGGATATATTCCCAGAGGTGGAATTGCTGGATCATATGGTAGTTCTATTTTTTATATTTATTCTATACTTTTTTCATAGTGGTAGTATTAATTTACAATCCCACCCACAGTGCACAATGGTTGTCTTCTCCATATTAATGCCAGCATTTGTTATCTCTTGTCTTTAATGATAGCCATTCTAACAGGTATGAGGTGATATTTCACTATTTTATTTTGCATTTCTCTAATGACTAGTGATGCTGAGCATCTTTTCATGTACCTGTTGGCCTTCTGTATATCATCTCTGGAGAAATGTTTATTCAGGTCCTTTGCCAATTTTTAAATTGGGCAAATTTTTTGTTTTGTTTTCACTATTGAATTGTACTAGTTCTTTATATGTTTTGGATAATAATGCCTTACCAGATATATGATTTGCAAATATTTTTCCCATTGTGCAGGCTTTCTTTTCACTCTACTGATAGTTTCTTTTTTCCAGTTTGATATAGTCCCACTTGTTTACTTTTTGTTGATTATGATGTAGGTGTCATCTCCAAAAAAAAAAACCATCACCATGACCCATATCAAGGATTTTATCTCTGTTTTCTTCTAGGAGTTTCATGATTTCAGGTCTTATGTTAAATAGTCTTTAATCCATTATGAGTTAATTTTTGCCAGAAGTGGGTCCAGTTTCCTTATTTTACATGTGAACATCCAATTATTTCAGCACCATCTAGTGAAGATTATCTTTTTTCCATTGAGTATTCTTGTCTTCCTTGAATCAAATATTAGTTGACCATATATACTTGGGTTTATTTCTGAACTCTTGATTCTGTTCCATTGGTCTATTTGTCTATTTTTATGTCACTACCATATTCATTTGATGATTACAGACTTACAGCATAGCTTGAAATCAGGAAGTGTGATGCCTCCTGCTTTATTCTTCTTTCTCAGGATTTCTTTGGCTACTTGGGCTCTTCCATATAAATTTTAAGTGTGCTTTTTCTATTTTTGTAAAAAAAAAAAGTGCATTGGAATCTTGATAGAGATTGCATTGAATCTATAGATGGCTTTTGGTAGTATTGACATTATTAATTCTTCTAATTCATAAGCACATCTTTGGATATCTTTCCATTTGTGTCTTCTTCAAGTCCTTTCCTCAATGTCTTATAGTTTTATGAATAGAGATCTTTCACCTTTTTAGTTAAATTTATTAATATTTTATTGATTTTGATACTATTGTAAATGGGATTAATTTCTGAATGTCTTTTTAAAAAACTCGTTGTCAGTATAGAAACACTACTGATTTTTGAATGTTAATTTTCTATCTTCCTACAACTTTACTGAATTCTTGATTAGATCCAACAGTTTTTTGGTTGAGTCTTCAGGATTTTCTGGATATAAAACTACGTCATTTGCAAATTTCTTTCTTTTACTTTCTGATGCTTTTTCTCGACTGCTTGCTCTAGTCAGAACTTCAGTACTATGTTGGATAGGAGTGGTGAGAATGGGCTTCCATGACCTGTTCCTGATTTTAAAGGACAAGTTTTAATTCTTCCACCATTGACAATGATATTAGCTGTGGGTTTGTTACATATGGTCTTTAATATGTTGAAATATGTTCCTTTTATGCCAAATTCTCTAAGTTTATCACAAATGGATGTTGAAATTTATTCAGTGCTTTTTCTGCACCTATGGAGACAGTCATATGATTCTTTTCTTTCATTCTATTAACGTGGTACATTGATTGATTTGAGTATGTTGCATATCTTGAGCCATACTTGCATCCCAGGGATAAATTCCATTTGATCATGATAAATGGTTCTTTTAATGTGCTGCTGAATTCAGTTTTCCAGTTTTTATTGAGAATTTTTGCCTCTATATTCATCAGATATACTAGCCAGTAGTTTTCTTTCTAATAGTGTCCTTTTCTGGTTTTGCTATCAGAATAATGGTGACCATATAATATAAATTTGGGAGTATTTCCCTCCTCTTTGAGTTTTTGGAAGAGTTTGAGGATTGGTGTAAATTCTTCTTTAAATGTTTGGCAACATTCACCAGTGAAGCCATCTGGTCTTGGGCTTTTCTTCCTTGGAGGATTTTTATTACTGATTCAATTTCCTTACTAGTAATTGGTTTATTCAGATTTCTATTTCTTCCTGATTCAGTCTTGAATGCTTCAAGAATTTTTCCATTTTTTTCTAGATTGTCTCACTTTTTGGCAGATAGTTGTTCATAGTTGCCTCTTAGGATCCTCTGAATCTCTGTGCTTTTATTTTTTTAAGATTTTATTTATTTTTTATTAATGAGAAACACAGAGAGAGAGGCAGAGACACAGGCAGAGAGAGAGAGTAGCAGGCTCCATGCAGGGAGCCTGACACGGGACTTGATCCTGGATCTCCAGGATCATGCCCTGGGCTGAAGGCAGGTGCCAAACCGCTGAGCCACCCAGGCGTCCCTGAATCTCTGTGCTTTTAGTTGTACTCTCTACTTTTTTACTTATAACTTTGTTGATTTGGATCCTTTCTCTTTTTCCCTTGGTTAGTCTAGTTAAGGGCTTGCCAATTTTGTTTAGCTTTCCAAAGAACCAAATCTTAGTTTGGCTAGTCTTTTCTATTGCTTTTCAGCTCTCCATTTCATTTATTTCAGCTCTAATCATTTTTTTTTCTTCTGCTAATTTTGGGTTGTTTGTTCTTCTTTTCCTGGTTTCTTAAGGCATAGAGTTAGGTTACTTAGTTGAGATCTTCCTTGCTTCTTTTTTAAATCTTTCATGGTTCTTAATGTAGGTATTTATTGCTATGAACTTCCTTCTTAGAAATGCTTTTGTTGCATTTCATAAGTTCTGATATGTGTTTCCATTTTTGTTTCTCCCAAGAAAATGTTTTATTTTCCCTTTAAGTTCTTCTTTGACCCATTAGTTGTCAGAAGAGTGTTAATATCTGTGTGTCTGTGAAGCTTCAGTTTTCTTCTTTATTGGTTGCTAGTTTCATGCTATTGTGGTTAGAGTAGATACTTGGTATGATTTCAATCTTCTTGAATTTGCTAAGACTTGTTTTATGGCCTAATATATGGTCTAGTCTAGAAACTATTTCATGTATACTTGAGAAGAATGTGTATTCTGCTCTTTTTGAGATGGAATGTGTCTTCTGTCTATGTCTGTCAGGTTCATTTGGTCTATACTATTGTTCAAATCTGCTGTTTCTTTATTGATTCTCTGTCTGATCTATCCATTATTGAGAGTGGATTATTAACGTAATTGTATCGTATTCCTGTTTATTTTTCCTTTTAGCTCTATTAGTCTTTGCTTTATATTTGTAAGTGCTCCAAAGTTGGGTGCAAAAATATTTATAACTATTGTACCTTCTTAATACATGACGCCTTTAATATTATATAATAACCTTCTTTGTCTCTTTTTGCCATTTTCATTTTTTTATTTATTTGTATTATATGTATTTTATTTTATTTTTTTAATAATTTATTTTTTTATTTGTGTTCAATTTGCCAACAAACAGAATAACACCCAGTGGTCATCCCGTCAAGTGCCCCCTCAGTGCCCGTCACCCATTCACCCCCATCCCCCACCCTCCTCCCCTTCCACCACCCCTAGTTCATTTCCCAGAGTTAGGAGTCTTCATGTTCTGTCTCCCTTTCTGATATTTCCTACCCATTTCTTCTCCCTTCCCTTCTATCCCTTTCACTATTATTTATATTCCCCAAATGAATAAGACCATATAATATTTGTCCTTCTCCGATTGACTTATTTCACTCAGCATAATACCCTCTAGTTCCATCCACGTTGAAGCAAATGGTGGGTATTTGTCATTTCTAATAGCTGAGTAATATTCCATTGTATACATAAACCACATCTTCTTTATCCATTCATCTTTCGATGGACACCGAGGCTTCTTCCACAGTTTGGCTATTGTGGACATCGCTGCTAGAGACATCGGGGTGCAGGTGTCCCGGTGTTTCATCGCATATGCATCTTTGGGGTAAATCCCCAGCAGTGCAATTGCTGGGTCGTAGGGAAGGTCTATTTTTAACTCTTTCAGAAACCTCCACAGTTTTCCAGAGTGGCTGCACCACTTCACATTCCCGCCAACAGTGTAAGAGGTTCCCCTTTCTCCACATCCTCTCCAACATTTGTTGTTTCCTGCCTTGTTAATTTTCCCCATTCTCACTGGTGTGAGGTGGTATCTCATTGTGGTTTTGATTTGTATTTCCCTGATGGCAAGTGATGCAGAGCATTTTCTCATGTGCGTGTTGGCCATGTCTATGTCTTCCTCTGTGAGATTTCTCTTCATGTCGTTTGCCCATTTCATGATTGGATTGTTTGTTTCTTTGCTGTGGAGTTCAATAAGTTCTTTATAGATCTTGGAAACTAGCCCTTTATCTGATATGTCATTTGCAAATATCTTCTCCCATTCTGTAGGTTGTCTTTTAGTTTTGTTGACTGTATCCTTTGCTGTGCAAAAGCTTCTTATCTTGATGAAGTCCCAATAGTTCATTTTTGCTTTTGTTTCTCTTGCCTTCGTGGATGTGTCTTGCAAGAAGTTAACTGTGGCCGAGTTCAAAAAGGGTGTTGCCTGTGTTCTCCTCTAGGATTTTGATGGAATCTTGTCTCACATTTAGATCTTTCATCCATTTTGAGTTTATCTTTGTGTATGGTGCAAGAGAGTGGTCTAGTTTCATTCTTCTGCATGTGGATGTCCAATTTTCCCAGCACCATTTATTGAAGAGACTGTCTTTCTTCCAGTGGATAGTCTTTCCTCCTTTATCGAATATTAGTTGACCATAAAGTTGAGGGTCCACTTCTGGATTCTCTATTCTGTTCCATTGATCTATGTGTCTGTTGTTGTGCCAGTACCACACTGTCTTGATGACCACAGCTTTGTAGTACAACCTGAAATCTGGCAGTGTGATGCCCCCAGCTATGGTTTTCTTCTTTAAAATTCTCCTGGCTATTCGGGGTCTTTTCTGATTCCACACAAATCTTAAAATAATTTGTTCTAACTCTCTGAAGAAAGTCCATGGTATTTTGATAGGGATTGCATTAAAAGTATAAATTGCCCTGGGTAACATTGACATTTTCAGAATATTAATTCTGCCAATCCATGGGCATGGAATATTTTTCCATCTCTTTGTGTCTTCCTCAATTTCTTTCAGAAGAGTTCTATAGTTTTTAGGGTATAGATCCTTTACCTCTTTGGTCAGGTTTATTCCTAGGTATCTTATGCTTTTGGGTGCAATTGTAAATGGGGTTGATTCCTTAATTTCTCTTTCTTCAGTCTCATTGTTAGTGTATAGAAATGCCACTGACTTCTGGGCATTGATTTTGTATCCTGCCAAACTGCCAAACTGCTGTATGAGTTCTAGCAATCTTGGGGTGGAGTCTTTTGGGTTTTCTTTGTAGAGTATCATGTCATCGGCAAAGAGGGAGAGTTTGACTTCTTCTTTGCCAATTTGAATGACTTTTATTTCTTTTTGTTGTTGGACTGCTGAGGCTAGGACTTCTAGTACTATTTTGAATAGCAGTGGTGAGGGTGGACATCCCTGTCTTGTTCCTGATCTTAGGGGAAAGGCTCCCAGTGCTTCCCCATTGAGAATTATATTTGCTGTGGGTTTTTCGTAGATGGCTTTTAAGATGTCGAGGAATGTTCTCTCGATCCCTACACTCTGAAGAGTTTTGATCAGGAATGGATGCTGTATTTTGTCAAATGCTTTCTCTGCATCCATTGAGAGGATCATATGGTTCTTGGTTTTTCTCTTGCTGATATAATGAATCACATTGATTGTTTTACGAGTGTTGAAGCAGCTTTGTGTCCCAGGAATAAATCCTACTTGGTCATGGTGAATAATTTTCTTAATGTACTGTTGGATCCTATTGGCTAATATCTTGTTGAGAATTTTTGCATCCATGTTCATCAGGGATATTGGTATGTAATTCTCCTTTTTGGTGGGATCTTTGTCTGGTTTTGGAATTAAGGTGATGCTGGCCTCATAGAATGAATTTGGAAGTACTCCATCTCTTTCTATCTTTCCAAACAGCTTTAGTAAAATAGGTATGATTTCTTCTTTAAACGTTTGATAGAATTCCCCAGGGAAGCCATCTGGCCCTGGACTTTTGTGTCTTGGGAGGTTTTTGATGACTGCTTCAATTTCCTCCCTGGTTGTTGGCCTGTTCAGGTTTTCTATTGCTTCCTGATCCAGTTTTGGTAATTCGTGGCTGTCCAGAAATGCGTCCATTTCTTCTAGATTGCCTAATTTATTGGCGTATAGCTGTTCATAATATGTTTTTAAAATCGTTTGTATTTCCTTGGTGTTGGTAGTGATCTCTCCTTTCTCATTCATGATTTTATTAATTTGAGTCTTCTCTCTCTTCTTTTTAATAAGGCTGGCTAATGGTTTATCTATCTTATTAATTCTTTCAAAGAACCAACTCCTGGTTTTGCTGATCTGTTCCACAGTTGTTCTGGTCTCGATTTCGTTGAGTTCTGCTCGAATCTTTAACAACTCTCTTCTGCTGGGTGTAGGATCTTTTGCTGTTTTTCTCTAGCTCCTTTATGTGTAAGGTTAGCTTTTGTATTTGAGTTCTTTCCAGTTTTTGGATACTTGTATTGCGATGTATTTCCCCCTCAGGACTGCTTTTCCTGTATCCCAAAGATTTTGAATGGTTGTATCTTCATTCTCATTAGTTTCCATGAATCTTTTTAATTCTTCCTTAATTTCCTGGTTGACCCTTTCATCTTTTAGCAGGATGGTCCTTCACCTCCACGTGTTTGAGGTCCTTCCAAACTTCTTGTTGTGATTTAGTTCTAATTTCAAGGCATTATGGTCTGAGAATATGCAGGGGACGATCCCAATTTTTGGTATCGGTTAAGACCTGATTTGTGACCCAGTATGTGTTCTATTCTGGAGAAAGTTCCATGTGCACTTGAGAAGAATGTGTATTCAGTTGAGTTTGGATGTAAAGTTCTGTAAATATCTGTGAAATCCACCTGGTCCAGTGTATCATTTAAAGCTCTCGTTTCTTTGGAGATGTTGTGTTTAGAAGACCTATCGAGTGTAGAAAGTGCTAGATTGAAGTCACCAAGTATAAGTGTATTATTATCTAAGTATGTCTTAATTTTGGTTATTAATTGATTGATATATTTAACAGCTCCCACATTCGGGGCATATATATGAGGATTAAGTGCTCTTGTTGGATAGATCCTTTAAGTATGATATAGTGTTCTTCTTCCTCTTCATCTCTAACTACAGTCTTCGGGGTAAATTTTAGTTTATCTGATATAAGGATGGCTACTCCTGTTTTCTTTTCAGGACCATTTGAATGGTAAATGGTTCTCCAACCTTTTATTTTCAGGTTGTAGGTGTCCTTCTGTCTAAAATGAGTCTCTTGTAGACAGCAAATAGATGGGTCCTGCTTTTTTATCCAGTCTGAAACCCTGCGCCTTTTGATGGGGTCATTAAGGCCATTCACGTTCAGAGTTCCTATTGAAAGATATGAGTTTAGTGTCATCATGATATCTATTCAGTCCCTGTTTTTGTGGATTGTTCCACTGAACTTCTTCTTAAAGGGGAATTTTGAGAGTCCCCCTTAAAATTTCTTGCAGAGCTGGTTTGGAGGTCACATATTCTTTCAGTTCCTGCCTGTCTTGGAAGCTCTTTATCTCTCCTTCCATTCTGAATGAGAGCCTTGCTGGATGAAGTATTCTTGGTTGCATGTTTTTCTCATTTAGGTCCCTGAATATATCCTGCCAGCCCTTTCTGGCCTGCCAGGTCTCTGTGGAGAGGTCTGCCGTTACCCTAATACTTCTCCCCATAAAAGTCAGGGATTTCTTGTCTCTTGCAGCTTTATGGATCTTCTCTTTATCTTTGGAATTTGCAAGCTTCACTATTAAATGTCGAGGTGTTGAACGGTTTTTATTGATTTTAGGGGGGATCTCTCTATTTCCTGGATCTGAATGCCTGTTTCCCTTCCCAGATTAGGAAAGTTTTCAGGTATGATTTGTTCAAATACATATTCTGGCCCTCTGGCCCTTTCGGCGCCCTCGGGAACCCCAATTAAACGTAGGTTTTTCTTCCTCAGGCTGTCGTTTATTTCCCTTAATCTATCCTCATGGTCTTTTGTCTTTTTCCTCAGTTTCCCTCTTTGCCATCAACTTGTCTTCTATGTCACTCACTTGTTCTTCCACCTCGTTAACTCTCGTCGTTAGGACTTCTAGTTTGGATTGCATCTCATTCAATTGATTTTTAATTTCTGCCTGATTAGATCTAAATTCTGCAGTCATGAAGTCTCTTGAGTCCTTTATGCTTTTTTCTAGAGCCACCAGTAGCTGTATAATAGTGCTTCTGAATTGGCTTTCTGACATTGAATTGCAATCCAAATTTTGTAATTCTGTGGGAGAGAGGACTGTTTCTGATTCTTTCTTTTGAGGTGAGGTTTTCCTTCTAGTCATCTTGCTCAGTGCAGAGTGGCCAAAAACAAGTTGTATTGGGAAAACGAGAAAGAGAGGAGAGAACTAAGGAAAGAAAAGAGAAAAAGAAAAAGAAAAAGAAAAAAGGAAGAAAAAAGAAAAAAGAGAGAAGAAAAAGAAAGAAAGGGGGGAAAAGGGGTGGGGGAAGCAAACAGAAATTAAAAAAACAAAAACAACAACAACAACAAAAAAAAAAACACGGGGGAGTATCCTCTGATTCTGTATACTGTAAGTCCCTTGACTTCCCCTGGAACTTTCCAGTGCTGCTTGGTCAATAATTTGTTTTTCCCCTGTCCGTCTAGCTGGTCTTCTGGGGGAGAGGCCTGTTGTGCTGATTTTCAGGTGTTAGCACTTGGGGGAGCTGCTCTGCCCCCTGCCTGTTGTAGGGCTCAGTGAGTAATGTTTATCTTGTTTATCCCATGAGGCCACTGTGAGGCTCAGTGGGGGTTGTTCACCCCGTGAGGCCCCAGGAGGAACCACCCCAGTGGCGGCGGCAGGTCTGGAGCCCTGGAGTCAGCTCCCGCAGTAACTCCGGAGCTCTCCGTCTGCAGGGCCTGGAGGCTCCGGGGCGGGGCCGCTGATCTGCTCAGCTCGGGGCAGGAGCGTCCTCGCTATCCTGGGCCCTCCCGGCCTCTGCCTGTCCCGGGGGGAGGCCCGATCCTGGGCTGTGTCCCCGGCTCCCGGGCCTGCGCTGTTGGATTCACTCCCAGGCAGGCCCTCTCCGCGGAGCCACCGCCTGAGCCCCTCCGAGCTGCTCCCAGGGCCGCGCAGCCCCCTCCGTGTGCGGAACCCCTCCGAGCTGCTCCCGGGTCCTGCCCTGCGCGCTGCAGCCCTTAGGGAGCTCGGCGCACTGTCCCGGGGCGCAGGTGTCTGTTAGTGTGCCAGGGAGCCCGAGGGCATCCCCGCCCTCCTGGGTCCTGCTCCAACTCCCTGCGAGCCCCTTTCCGCCCAGGAAGGTTGGTGCAGCTCCTGCATCTCCAGACGGGGCTCTCCTGTCCTGGGGACACTCGCCCCGGCCTTAGCCCGGCTCCTCGCAGGGCCCCTCCCCCTTGGAGGCCTTTTGTTTCTTCCTCTTTTCCCGTCTTCCTACCTTGATAGAAGCATGAACTCTTCTCACTGTAGCATTCCAGCTGTTCTCTCTTTAAATCTCAGGCTGAATTCATAGATTTTCAGGAGGATTTGAAGGTTATCTAGGTAACTTGGTGGGGACAGGTGACTTGGGGACCCTACTCTTCCGCCATCTTGCCCCTCCTCCCTATTTTTATGTATTTTAAAAGATTTTATTTATTTATTCATGAGAGACATAGAGAAAGCCAGAGACATAGGCAGCAGGAGAAGCAGGCTACCCACAGAGAACCCAATGCAGGACTGGATCCTGGGACTCTGGGATCACGTCCTGAGCCAAAGGCAGATGCTCAACCACTGAGCCACTGAGGCATCCCTTGCCATTTTTAGTTTAAGGTCTATTTAGTCTGATAGAACTATACCTATCCCTGCTTTTGCTAGTTGTCATTTGCTTTAAATGTCTTTTTCTATGTCTTCATCCTCAGTGTATATGTGTCTTTAAGGCTAAAGTAAGTTTTTTGGCAGCATATTGATGGATTTTGTTTTTTATTCATTCAACTACACTAGGTCTTTTTGATTTGAGAATTTAATCCATTTATGTTTAAAGTAATTTTTGATAAGCAAAGAGTTATTATGTTTTTGTTCATTATTATTTTTTTGGTTGTTTTGCAAACCCATTGATCTTTATTTCTTATCCTGCTGAGTTTTTTGTGTGTTTTGATGTCTTTGGTATCAGTATGCTTCATCATCTTTATTGTATTATTTTCCCTAATTACTATAATATTTTCTCTTGTGATTATCAAGGAATATCTATTTTTAAAATTATGCCTATAGATAAGAACAAGACAATGTCATTTATTATTAACTTTCTAAGGTGTTTATTTTAAATGGATTTTTTTTCTTTTGTAAACTTTCTTGTGGTAACAGATAAATAGATTAATACAAATATAAATATTTAAGGCACATTGTTTGGTAATTATATATGTTTACTCTCCAAGAATATGAGCAGCTTAAGAAGAGAGATCATGTTCTATTTGTGTGTGTCTATTTGTGTGTTCTATTTCTAGGAAGATGTTTAAAATAGTTAATCAAAAACATGGCATGGACATTGACCCATCAGAACCAAGGGCTGGCCTAGGTGTTGGAGCAATGACCTAGAGTATATTTGCTATGTGCCAAGTATTAGTCTTTAAGGTATGAGCTATAGGGATGTCTGAATGCCAAGGGCAGTTTTTAAGATGGCTGGAAAATGGCTGGAGTAAGTGGGACACTCAAACAGGACTTTAACAACTGGCATGGACATATTCCCATACTGGCTGAAAATCAGTTTTGTGTCTAGTGCTTAGCACAGGGCCTGCCACAAAGTTATAATTGACTTTGTGTTGAATACAAATAATAAATTTATTTCATACTCAACATCAAAGCTGAGAGAAGCCAGAGTATTCTGAGTGAGCACACAAATACAATCAGGTATGAAAATATTGCTGCAGATAATCCACAAAGGAAATATTACATATATATACATATATATATACAGAGAGACATACAGACATCCTATTGAAAATGGGTTCTATATAAAGAGAAAAAGATGATACCAACATACTTTATTTTTATAATGTGGGTCCTGGCTAAAGGCATTCAGCCAGAAAACTGTTCATAATACTAGGTGAGTTATCACCAAATGGCTGAAAATTGTCTGGGTTTAACTGCCTGCATATACCCAAATTTGCCTTCCTGTGACCAGGAGAAAGAAGCAAAACCTCCTAATTAACACTGAGCCAAAGTGGATCCCCACAAAAGGAAAGTTATTAATATCTTAAATTGGAGGCAGAGGGAGAACAACACACAAAAATGGTAGAAAGAGTAAAGAACTACATGGCAAATGAGCAACAGAAAATTAATGTTTTTAATAAGACTAAGTGGAGAGGTGTAACTTGTACTAAAGTAAATTACCCTGCTTTTGGCTAAAAGAGACTCAAACCTCTTAATGGAGAAAAGCTTTGCAGGTACCAACCACTATTTTTTGCATAAAGTCATTTGGGTAACACCTAAGAATTAAAAGAATATCTTGTAAAGAAATTATCAGTGTCAATAATTATTATTCTGCATTCATGCACATATACTCTCCATTTGCAAGGCAAACTCCATGTTTTTTACATTTTCTGGGCATCTTCTGAAGAGAAAGTTTCACAGACAACAATTCACTTATTCTAAGCCTTAAACACCAGCACAGATTTTACAGATGGTTCCTGTATATCACAGCTTTGGGAGGAAGTTTGAGATGTATACATCCAATCCAGTATATCTTCCTTCCACACTTTTCATTTTTAGTTCAGCCAACTCCCTGCTTCTTCTTGAACCAGTGCTACACTCTTGACACTTCTACTTAAAATCTTCTGTCTAGAACCTCCTTTCCCATTGCTCACCCCTATCTTTTGACTCTCAGCTTATTCAGACATCTGCTAGAAAATCTTTCCTGATCTATCCAGGTGAAATGTGTCCCAATAGCCCCTTTTCATACATCTAGTATATGATATACAATGTGTCTGCTTCAAGTTGTTCCTGTCTGATCTCCTTAAGTTATAAGGCCAGAGCCTTCCTCCTCTTTATCATTGAATCTTTCATTCCATCTAGTAGTGTTTAGCATAGAAGATCCTTGACCAATTTGACCATTCTTACAACTCAGAGTGAAATAAAAAAACAGCATAAAGCTGAGCATTTTAAAGGTTTCTACATGTACAAAATAAGAACTTCAAAATCTCGTGTATTTCTGCTCCAGTGAGCAGGTTTGAGATTTCTTAAAGAATCTCATTTAATGAATAGTGCATAGGAAGGTGGAAAACTCCATGACTCCTAGCCATAAAGTGGACTCATTCTGCAGCCCTACTGCCAATCTCAGACTGACATTCAATAAAGCATATACTGTCTACACAGTTGTGCATTTTTTAAATAATAATACCTCTGCTACTTCCTTTGAATGATTTATAAGTTATCATTAATAATCACTTTCCATACTTCTAAAAAGCACTTTTATAAGAGGCTTTGATCCAGCAATGAATAAATTCAAGGCTGCTCCCCACAGATGACCCACTTTTTAGGGACCCACCTAGCTTTCTCACACACTGTACAAATAACTGTTTCATACATTAGATAATAATATAGAAAACAGATAGTAATGAAGATATTACTTGCATATATATTTTTTATATATAAAATTTTATATGTATATAAAATTAAGCTTCCCAAAGCAGTAATTCCTATCAGATGTTATCCTATTTGTCTTCTTTGAAATCTTGTTTATGCTCTTTTCAAAATTAAATTACAACAAAAATTTAGTGATGGACTCAAAATATTCAATACACCATACCTCAAATATGTAGTTTTTATATATTTGCATGTGATTTACCTTGATGAATTAATAGCACTAGTCAATCTTTTGAATCATAGATTTCTAAGTAAGTAAATGGAGTTAAGATATCCAAATAAGTCTATCTACTTGTGGCATAAAAAAAACCCTTATGAACCAGAAAAATAAAGCACAAGTAAACATAAATTGCAGGGAAATGACCATATACTAAAATAATAACATGGATTCTATACTTGGGCATGAATGTGCCATCAAGGCTAATATAAATACAATATAATCTACCTAGCAATTCTCTCCATACAAAAATACATAGTATTTTAAAATCTAGATATTCAGCAATGATGAATATCATCAAAAGCAGCCATGAGAATGACTCTAATATCTATACTTTAAGACCTTGCCAAGAAATGTATTCCCCATATTGTCATAAACAATCTATTTGGCTTCATTATCTGCTGATAAACATTTCCCATCAATTCTTTTGAAGTGCATACTATTGACATACTTTCAGATAATAACAGACAGCCTCAAATGACATATTCTTAACCCTCTTCTTTAAGGTCTTCTTTCTTAATAAAAAATACTTTCAAAATCAGTGTAGAATCATATCATTGGAAATTTTATTTTAGCCACAAGGTTCTAATAAATAAAGCTGTATGTTGAGCAAATTTAGTCTTTTCAAATGCTTTCCTACTAACCATCACATTTTTTTTCTTCTGCAACAAAAAGACACTGAACACATTGCAAGTCTGTTGAAAAGCCTGTTCTGAAGCAATATTTTATCAAGTAACATTTTTTAAAATAATTTAACTATTAAAGATCACATCAGTGTTCCCACCCCACCTTACCACTAGTTATCAGCAAACTACTAATCTATAAACTCATAAAGTCCTGGATCTCCAGACTCCATTTGTCAATCAATCTACCTACTTTGTATTAAACACAGGCTTTGTGGCCAATGTTTACTATGCTGAGGAATATTTACTGAATTAAGCAAAGTTGTCAAAGTGATAATAACCTTGTGTCATCAGTATTAATATTGACTCATCATACTTCCAAAACATATTTTGATAAATTACCTTTTCCTTAAAGAAAACAGAACATACTATAAATTTAATTTAACATAAAATCAAGAAAATCCTTGTATGTTTATTATAGGAAAGCACCAGCGGAGCTATGCTCTAGGAAGAAGGGAGGAAAGGCATGCACATTTTATCCTCTTCTATAAAGAGCTGCTGCTCTTTATAGAACGCCGGGACACCTGCACCCCGATGTTTCTAGCAGCAATGGCCACGATAGCCAAACTGTGGAAGGAGCCTCGGTGTCCAACGAAAGATGAATGGATAAAGAAGATGTGGTTTATGTATACAATGGAATATTACTCAGCTATTAGAAATGACAAATACCCACCATTTGCTTCAACGTGGATGGAACTGGAGGGTATTATGCTGAGTGAAGTAAGTCAGTCGGAGAAGGACAAACATTATATGTTCTCATTCATTTGGGGAATATAAATAATAGTGAAAGGGAAAATAAGGGAAGGGAGAAGAAATGTGTGGGAAATATCAGAAAGGGAGACAGAACGTAAAGACGCTAACTCTGGGAAACGAACTAGGGGTGGTAGAAGGGGAGGAGGGCGGGGGGTGGGAGTGAATGGGTGACGGGCACTGGGTGTTATTCTGTATGTTAGTAAATTGAACACCAATAAAAAAAAAAAAAAAGAGCTGCTGTCAGCTGGACTGGAAATTTACTACCTATCGTTGAATGGCTAGGAGACACACCTAGCTTGTAGGCAGGTCACCATCTTGTGTGTACACTTGGACCATGCTGCTGGATAGGACATGAACTAAGTCCTTAGTGAGAAATCTCATGACACGGCTTAAGCAGAGCTATAGAAAATTGGTCTAAGAGGAATGAAAACTCTTAAGGAAACAGACCTAGCAGAAAGGCCAAGTTCCCTCTGGGCAGGACCTGCATCAACTTCACTTTCCTTTGGAATTCCTGGAACCCTTGTTTTATCAGGCATGGTTCTACTAAAGTCCAGGGTTCTCATTCTCATACCTTCTGGAATTTCAAAGGCACAGAGTCTAGTTTTACCTGTTTCTCAAAGCAGTGACAGCCTGGGGGCAGTTAAGAGTATGCATGTGTGTATCAGACAGACCTGGGTTTAAGTACTAACTTTACCACCTACTAGCTGGATAACTTTGAGCAATTTACCTACCTCTCAGATTTAGTTTCTGCTTTTGTAAAATGAGAATAAAAATATCCACTTCACAGGATCACTAAGAGATTAAATAAGATACTGCATGCAAGTCACTGTTGTTAGAACCTAGGAAATACTCAAACTACTACTACTATTACTACTACTACTTCTCCTCCCCCTTCTCTTCCTCCGCCTCCTTCTTCTTCCCCAATTTAAATGCCATCCAATTCACAAAAAATTCGTGGTAAGTGTTCATAATATGTTTACTTTGATATCGTTGTGCCATAAAACTCAGGACAGGACACTGAAATTCACAGAACAGAGAAATATCAAGAAAATCGGGCAGGATTTGCAACTGCAATGATGGGCAAGGCATTCAAACTCATTCAGAGTTTCCAGTCCTGGTGGGAGGAATAGAAATAAAGGTCAATTTTAATATAAAGGAATGCTAATAAATAAGCACAATACCCTTTTGACATATATAACCCAGGCTGGGGGCGGTGGTGGTCAATGTGTAGTGTGTTCTGGAAAGCTTACTGAGGCAGTGACATGACGATGACTGAGACCTGAAAATGAGTAGGAGTTAGATAAATGTGCAGCACTGGGGGGAAGAGTGAGGGGGTATGTAAAGAAGCTCCCATCACAGACAATAAGACTAATACATGCAAAACGGAATTATGAATTTGTGCTTGTTGGAGGCCTACTAGATGGCACTATAGGTAGGCACAGGCTCTGGAGTAACATTGGAGGGGAGTGTCAATGCCTGAATTCCACGCTCAGAGATTTTTATTCAGTTGTTTCTGGGTAGCATCTAAATGCTGATATCATTTAAAAGCATTCTCAGTAACCAGTATTTAGATTTAAATTAAATCCAGACTGACCTATCAAAAGGGAGCAGGGGCATCTAGTAATGTATTTCATACTGTTTCAAGGAAAATGAGGTTGTGATGTAGTGTTGCTCTTTCATGACATCACAATTAGAACATTAGCAATTGTGCTAATATTCCAATCCTCCTAGGAAAATGTGCCAATGATATATCCTCAGGGTCAAAGAGCAGATACTCGCAAACCTATCCTGAGACATATCTGTGCCTTCAAAACCAGTCATAGTTGTGTCCCAGATACCGTTTTTATTTATGTCTCAAGATGCATCTCTTGGAAATAAAATACAAACATTTGAAAATAACTTTGCTAGATAATGATAATTACCTACAGCAAGCAAGTTGTTCAGTTCTCTAATACACTCAAGAAAAACTAACAGAAAAGAGATGCAGAGCTTAAAATTTGCTCTATTATTTTTTTAATGTGGCTTGTCTACTCTTGTTTTGTTTTTTGATACCCCAGGATACATGGACCTGGGCTAAGTCATGGGCATAATTTACTCTAAGCCAGCACTCATGAATTGGCCAAAGTTGGTAGCATGTTGCATTTACATGAAAGGAGCCCTGCTCTTGGTGTGGTGGGAAAACTGCCTCCAAATTTGTTTCTCCCAGGTGTTCATTACACTGGAGTTCTCTACAATGAGTAATTGCTTATGTGAATAGTAATGTTCCTTTCTCATACAAGTCATCACCACATTCCACCTATATGCTCTATGTGAGTTAGAAGCAGTTTGGTGTGAGATTCAGCTTCCATCCAAACAAAATTATTTTAGCTATATTTTATATTTACTTTTCTTTTTCCTGGAAGTAAGACAAGGGCCCTTGAGCTGTCTCTAGATATTCCCACCATTCATTCTCAGCCTTCAATCTCCCTCCCATACACACACACTCATTGCTCTAAACCTTATATCTAGATGCTGCCAACTCATGACTGCCCTTCTGAGAGATGAAAATAGAGACTCTATCATTCCATGTAGTCATATTTGTTCACAGTGGGGATTTGGAGCCTGACATGAGTGAGGACAAATTCAAAAGCAATATGTAATCAAATTATTAACAAAGTTGGATCACCTTTTTCTGGAATTTTTATAAGTAAAGGATGACTAAATATTTCAGTTAATAAGTGTGGATGATTATTCAAGCAAGAGAAAACAAGTATATTTTGCAGGATTTCTGGACAGGGGAAAAAGCTGCAAAAGATTCTTATTTCTGATGTTTAAATAAAATTCACTCAAAAGGAGTTATTTCACTAGGATCATAGCTTTAGTTATCAATCAATAAATAATAACACAAGTTCCCAAAACAGAATAAAGCTCCAACACCCACTGCTCAAAACCTGCCAGGAAACACATTCCCCAAAGAAGAAAGGTAAAAATATCAGAGGGAAACTGGCAATATCTCTCAGGGATCTACAAGATGCCAAAAAGTGAATGTCATTTTCTCACCAATAATCTGCACTTTAATCTTACATGAAACAATTTTTCACAAAAAAAGTGTCTGTTCTCTTGTATTTGATAAAGAAAAAGAATTAGAAATAGGCCCAATTTCTTTTAGAAAAGTAGGTTTCTTCAGCTTTCGATTGGCCTTTCTCATGACCCCCTATACAAGAAGACAGATAATAAATATAATGATTTATACTGAAAAGAGAGCAGTGAGGATAATGGCCCAAACAGTGCTGTCTTTTATTATGTTACCATAGTAAATAATAGCAGTACTGCTCACACCGTTATACTTAAGGTTGTAGCAGCGATTCCATTATAATTCCTGTTTTTCAGAAGTTTATAACTTGGTCTTGACAATATACTCCAGCCTGAAACTAGCCTTTTCTTTTCCCTCCCTATTTTTTCTTTTTTTTTTTTTTGTCAAACGGTGGTTTTCCTTGATTGTCACACTATTATTGCATAATGAAATTGGAAAACTAAATAGTACTTTCACTATTTTTTGCATATATATATACTTTGCATATATATATATATATATATATATATATATATATATATATATATATAAAACCTCTTCTGTAACACACGTCAAACACACACAACAATGGGTTTGCCTGCACATTCAATATTTGCATTTAGGAAAATAAAGAGCATTCAGTACATTCAATGTTGATTAATTGGGAAGACTACCATAATAATTTACTCCAAAATGCCTAAAAAGGCATATATTAAAAAGTTTTATATACTTTTGCTAATTCTTTAAATAATAGAATGTTTGACTAGGGTGCATAGACTCATTTGAATATAAACATAATTCAACTGAAAGCTGGACAATCTAATTCAAGAAAAAACCCCAACAACAACAATAAAAAAGAAATCTAATACCTTGGTAAGCCAGAGTGAAAATGGGCAATTTTTGTACTGTATCCCTTTTAATACCCCTAATATGGAAACAGATATGAGATTTAGACTATACATATAGTCTGTCTTAATTTTTACTGCTCAAGTAATTTACTCAATGGGAGACCACTTTTTAAGCAATAAATAAATAAATAAATAAATAAATAAATAAATAAATATTACCTGTTCAATAGTAGAAGGAGACAATTAGAAACCATATAGAACATTGTAAACAATGAATAACCTGTGTCCCACAAAGCCTGAAACTTAAAATAATTTGTCACTCTGCTGTTAATGTTAACTCTGCTGACCTAAACTGACAAAAAGAGTCTTTTGGTAAAAGAAAAAAATGTCTTGTAAAAGAATAATTAGAAGGAAAAATTCTGACTCCATAGTTCTTATTTGGATCTAAGAAAACAAAGACCTAAACTCCACATAGCTCCCTATTAAAATGAAAAGTTCTCTTTACTTTAGGTTAGGAGCTACCTCAAGGATTCTGTTTGATTCCCTCTCCTCTGTGCCAAGGAAGCACAATTTTACCTTATGGATCAATGGAAAATGGAACCTTGACATTTATAGCGGATTTTCCAAGACTTAATTTGCAAATATGAAAAACTGCAGTTTAGTTTTCTAGGTCAAGCAATAATCAAAGGGGGATACGTTCTCAATTTTGAGCAATTCTCTGAAATATTTTAAGCTGAAAGAAATTGGTTAATTTTACATTTTTATTCCAAATTTAAGTAACAGGGCAGAAATAACTAGCTTGGAAGGAGCGGGAGCGGGGAGGGAAGAACTCCATCTTAATGGCAACATTCTTTTAGTTACTGTGTAGAAGGTAAATTCACCAGATCAGACCCTGGATTTTAAGAACTATAAGTACAGGTAATATTTGTAATTTGCATAGATTCTTTACATCTCATAGAAGATGTAAATAAAGGAAACATACACATACTAGAGATTCTATTCAGACTGATCCAGAAAAATAGAAAAGGCATTGGAGAGAATAGGCAGTGTCTGCGATCGCTAGATTGAAACTACACAAAGCCAAAATCTGAAATCATAAGTTTTTAAAAATATCATATTGTGAGGGTCTGTTAAATAAAACTATACAGTAATAAATTTGAGGATAAATTAGTACGAGTAGCAGTAATAAACCAGGCATACGTAATAATCTTTTTTATATCACACAGTCTCATTTACTTAAGCTTGTCTTTGCATCTACCTAAATCCATTGTGATCCCAATAATGGAAAACTATCAGAAGCGTTTTGCCTGTCTTCAGGATCTCAATACCAGGGCATGCATAAATCTGCATATCTGAAGTCTCATGAATAATGGGTATGAAGAGAAGATTCAGATGTGCCCCAAATGTGGTTTTGAGTTTGGGAGTAAAAATGAGATTAAAACAAAACAAAACGAAGCACCAAAACCATGGCAGGGAATGACTAGAAAAATGGTGTTAATCTTTACAACAATCATCAAAGGGAAATATCACCTGGGAAAGGCACAATGATATAGTAATTATCAGTACAAACTCTGCAGTGAGGTGGCAACTTCACTTCAAAATGGTTCAGACACATGCCAGCTGGGTGAAGCCAGATAAGTCATTGTACATCTCTGTGTCCCAGTTCTCTTAGCTATAAAATGGGAAGGATAACAATATCAACTCTTAGTAAAAATTATGTAACATTTGCTACTATTTCAGTTTTACAGAGAACAAAATAATGATCAGGAAGAAAAGACACTTGCTTGAAATTACATAGGTAAAAAAAGAGCAGAGAGAAGGGTTATATCTTCCATTAGACTCCAAAGGTCTGAGAAATCTCTACTACTCCACAGCACCTCTTTTGTTTTTTTGTAATCAAACATTTGAGAATTAACAAAAATGGCCCTTGAAATTTTTTCATCTTCAAAAGTTTGGTTATAAAAGGAGAAAAATGGCATAAGGTGGAGCCTCCCTAGACCTGAGGTTCCTAAGGGACCAGTCAGTACTGCCAATCCCAAAGGACTGGTGGAGAATTACATCTGGACACTGGGTTCCGGGTTCAATGGAATGCAACCTCCAGCAATGCTCCGAAGAGGACATACTAATACACCAACATAAGTATCATAATCTCCCCACATAAGAAGCTATCATTCTCAACTCTAGCTGTGAATTTTTCACCATTAGTAGTCACATGTTACTAATAACACTCTTCACCAAAAGTTATGATTTGCTTTAGAAATATATTTTTACAGAATAGCCAATATTGATTATGAATATGTTTCTATTATCACTTTGATTCTATCACACAGTATTATAATTCTTTGGACAGTACTGGAAACTGCACTGCATTTTAAAAATGATCATTAAGACAGTATAATTACCATCAATTGTTTAAAGAAATGAACAGCTATTTATTATACAACACCAAGACACATGAATGTGTTTTCTTGTTCAATTTGCGTTGATTTAAGTGCTTATTATAGGTGAAGGATATTGATCCAGCACTTTTGCAAATGGCCTCAAAACAGAGAGAGAATTCCCTTTTTCTTTTTCACTATTGCAAATTTCAACAAGAAATATTTTGCCAGTATGCTATGAACACCAATAGTGTAACATAAACCATGGAAAAATTCCAGGCTGTGTTGACATATTTTATGAATGTTATGGGATGGCAGATTGGAGGTGTACATCTGTGGGGGTTGGCCAGTCATCCCACTGCCGTCTGTGTATCTGTATGCTTAAATAAATTAGCTAATATAAAAACAGTGCATAAACAAGTTTAATGTCATAGAATTTCCTTTATAGGGTACAGAATATTCAAATTTGAGTAAAGAAATAGAGAATTCTGTTCAACTGCTATTACTTGGGAATAGGCAATGTATAAAATGGAAATGCTGTGGCACCCAAACAGAAATACCTTACATATAATGCTTGGCTATTCTTTTTTCTCCCTTTAGTACATTACCCTGTTTTACTGGCAGCAATGTTTTTGCGACCTAGAATTGTGAGGAAGGATCTTTTATCAGAGGACTGGAGAAACCATTCTGCACCTCAAGGTCATTCAATGACTACCAAATTCCTTTCTTCTTGAGGAAAAAACAAGTCATAATATGGAACCCTCAACCTTAGATTCCCATCTCTGAATTATTCTTTATATAACAAACATTGTAGGCACTTATCAAGAGAGGCCCCCCTGGTAGCTGATCTAAGAAAAGAATCACTTAGCAATGTTACATTCTTGTTCTATCCTTTACATATATATAAAAATCTTTCAAAGATAAACCCCAGCTACAGGGCTTGATGTCAACAGCTTCACACTGAATTTGCTTCTCCCCCCCTTGTATTTAATTCCTTCATGATGCCTCTTACTGGTTAAATAGTATAAATGACTGTTTTCTCTTAATCTTAAATATTTTGGCTGGGTAATTATTTTTCCATGGGTTTGTTATGTGCTAAACAATTAGTGTGAATGTGTATATGTGTGTGTGTAAAAACTACACAAATGAATAAAAAGAAGCAACAAATGATCCCTTAGGAGAAACTATACATATACATATACAGTAGGTATAATTGGTGTTAATTTCAATGGTGGGATTTTTAAGTTAGACAAGAAACAATAAAACTTTTATTTTTAGCTAACAGTTTGTGGGCTAATTTAGTCCTTGAAATCCTTCCAAGCATGATAGCTTAAATTTGCCCCAGATGGACTTTCTCTTCTGTTCAAACTGCTCGACAGCAACATAACAGCCATTTATAACGGAGTCTGCAAAAATGGGCTGGCGCTTCTAGTCTTCCAAATACATTGGTCTGTTTGTAAGGAGAGTGCCCCCATAAATCACCATGAATTAAAGAGGAACGCACACATCCCAATCAAAACATCAGGAAGAAACCATTGCCCAATAGATAAGAACACAAACAAGTGCAAAGCATCACTTGAGTTTTTATAGAAGGCCCATATTTTTGGAAGGCAACCAGTGCTGTTTCACATGCTGTACTTTTTCTAATCTGACTGACTCACAGTCTTGTGATAGTGAGATAAGCTAGGTAGGCAAATTTTTATAGAGTTGCAATTACTGAAATTGTCATTACGCTGCTCACTGTAAAATAAATATAGATAGAAGTGAAATTATGCACAGGCTAGAAGTAGAAAGTGTTTTGCTTCTGTTTGCTAAATTAATCTCTTCCTAAATGGCTGCAGGCCAGGTAGGTTAGCATTTGTGGTTTCAAAGGTTTTCAGCGCTTGCAATGAGCCATGAAATTACTGCATGCTGCTGAAAATGGCAGCTGATGAAAGGAAAAGAGTGAATCCCAAAGGCAGAAAGACAGGAGGAAGCAAAATTACAGGCAGAAAGTCTGATTTTTGATGTTGCTCATTGTGAAATGTACACCCAAACTTTTAATAAAACATAAAACATTAATAAACCTGCTAACAATTCCTTACAATTTCTTTTGAAGTCTGAGTATAATTTCTGAATACTTATTAAAACAAGCAATGATTCAGAGGGGGCTGAGCGGTTTTCTATCTATGGTATGTGCTGTACTGGTAGATATTCTATGTGTGACTTCTGAAATAAGATTTTTATTGATGTTTTTAATTGAATCACACAAAAGGATTGATTTTCAGTTAATAAAAGTACCCAGATCCTTTTAGTTTCTGTTAGGATTAGCTGGTCTTAGTTTTGCTACTGTCACCAGTATATACCACAATCAGTGCTGCTATCCTGATTTAAATCATCTGAACTTTCTCAGAATAAGGTAACGCTTGAGTCTTCATGCATAGGTTTGAAAACTCCCTAGTCCAGACTGCTGTGTCCCATTCTCAGAAAGAATGTAAATCGGTTGAATTTTATAAAACCACAAATGCTACACCTTTCTATATAGACAAGCAGGTTATTCATGCCAAAAGTAAACATTTTCCCAGTCCCTAGGCTTTGCCTCTTGAGAACCAATTTCAAATTAACAGTTGTAACAGTTCTTAAATATATTTATAAAGGTGTTTCCCATCTTGTAATAAAACCCAATCTTTAAGACTCTCCAGCATTTTCTAGCCAGGAAGAAGTTCCTGAAAGATGAACTGATCATCATTTAGAAGTCCAAATTTCTGGATATCCAACAGACTCAGTCTCTGCGTAACTGGAGTTCATCCATACTAAAATCATCATGCCACTGCTAAGGAATGCAAAATAATTACACATTCTTAGAGATTCCAAGCACTTACACTTGCATGATTTTATAGATTAATTACTAGGAAGACAGAGGATTGTAAAAATCTTTGGATTAAATTCTGTTACAGAAGGCATAAATAATCTAATGATTACTATGCATGCCTGGTCAAATAGTTACTGTCACTAAGTTGTCAGAGTGCTGTTTTCACTTCTTGCAAGAAAATGATCTGAACTGCAAACTGTGCTCAGCTGAAAAGAAGAAAAGCTTCAATCTGAGCCCCCAAACCTTCAACAAAGAGGGGAGTAGCCAAGTTAGTAACAGACACATGAGAAGCACTCACTTATTCACGAAACATTTAAAACTAAAACCCTCACATCCATCCTTAAATAGCCATAAAAATCTCTCCTTCCTGTAATCATGGTGTACCCCCATTTTTTCTCTGTTTAAAAATAGTCACAGTGATGTGATTTTAGGCAGAAGTAGTTTATTAGAGAGTGCATTAGATTTGGAGTGGAAAGAACACAGCTTTGCCACTTAAGAGCCATGTGATCATGTGGCAAAGGGCACTACCTGATTTTTTTTTTTTTTGATCCAACTAATGACAGAAACACCTACCTAATAGAACAAATGAATGCACTTTCCACTTTATAACCTAGAAACTTTTATACAATTTTGAGCCAGGGTCTGAAAATGAATGTTTAAGACAGTGTTAGTTTTCAAATAAGATTGATGAGGAAGGTAATCAAGAAGTCTAGAAAATTAATCAAGCTGAGGGTACAGACTAAGTGGCCATGTGTAACAGGGCTTCTTGGGAAGAAAATATGACACTTCGTCATATATATGAACTGCTCCCTAATTTCTGGAAGAAGTAATATTTTTTCTTCCCTATTTCCTAATCCCACCTTACTGAGTTTTGAATTGAGCTATAATTTTCAAACAATTTTAATCAAGTTGCCATAATTCCCGATTTACCCTGATTTATTTCAACACCAAAGCCTCATGAGAAAGAAAGAAAGAAAGAAAGAAAGAAAGAAAGAAAGAAAGAAAGAAAGAAAGAAAAAAGAAACCATGCTTGCCCCTTGCTCAAGCCAGCTTGAAAGCACATTTCCCAGCGTCACATTCACATACGGATCAGAAAAGATGTTGACCTTAGAAAAATAAGGTATAAGTTTTACCATCCAGTTCAATTTAGTCACAGTCATACCTACTGTCAAGTTTGATCTAAAGTCAAATTGTAAATTCAGAAAGAATGGAACTGGAGGAAGCTAATCATACTGATGATGCCAAAGGTATATGAAAATACAGCCATTTTCCATTAATGCTTCTGTTGTAATTGCTATTGTTTATAATAATTCAACAGAATTATATTTCTAAGAAAAAAATCTGTTACAACAAACCCTCAATATTCAAGTATCAAAAGCAAGGATTTCCCCTAATGACCTCAGAACTAGTGTCTAGGAAGTTATAAAATGCTAAGAAACAGATAATCCATGAATGCTTTATTAAAATTCTATTGCAAATGTGAAGGATATTTGAATCTGCTTTGAAAATTTTCTATCTAAATTTATTATTCATCTACTCATTCAACAAATGTTTATTGAGTGTCTAGTATGTCACAGGTATTGTTGTAAACATTAGGGAAGCAAAACAGATAAATCTAATACTCTACTGGAGCTTAAATTCTAATAAGCCTGAGTATACAACAGGAATGTAAATCAATTCCATTTTGATTGTCTATGCACATTAATTAGAGATGAGCTTAGAGAACTATGTTAAAAAGAACTGTGATAATTGTATGTAAGTCTTAAGGAAACACTGTCAGGATTGACTAGTGATGTCTGCCATGGGAGCAGGATAGAAGAGTGTTAGAATGCATGCCATACTATACTTATGCTACTGCCACTCTAGGAAATTACCAAGCAAGCACAGGCATCAAGTCCAAAATGGTTTCCCATGGAAAATATCGGTGCTAACCATACACTCAATCTGGACCGTTATGGTATCATTTTTTAGGTAAAATAAGAGAAAAGAAACCTCCACTTACATTTCTATGTGTTCCAAAATAGGCTCTTGAATTTTCACAGAAAATTAACCTTTTCTTTCCTTTGGCTGTTTATCAAAACATAAGGCTATGGCCTTACTCATCAACAGAATATATCTTCCCTTCACTGTTTTACCAGATTATGCCAACTTCAAACTCTCTACTATCTTATCATAATCAAATCCTTGATCACATTTTCAGGTTAACCTTACATTAGGAAGGTAGCCACAAACCAAATTTTGGCTAACTTGATAATAAAATACATATGAAAATACACAGGCAAGGGATGTGAACTGACAATTCAAAGGGAAAATATAAACACAACAGAGCAAATAAAAATCTTTGGTCATACTAAGCAATGAGGAAAATGCAAATTAAACAATAACATCACATTTTTCCCTATCAAACCGACAGTTATTTTTAAATAATGGATATACAGTATTGGTAACAGTTTGAGGCAAAGAGCACACTCATACTTGGGAGTAAGGGATACTACCTCTTTGGAAAAAAATGTGTCATTATTTAAAAACATTTGCAATATGTATACTCTTAGAGAGCATTTTCATTGTTAGGTAGCACTCACACAAATACATCTGTAAAGCATATTTACTGTCATATAACTTATAAGAATAACAACTTTTTCATCAATAGCAGGTTAGTAAAATGTATAGTAGATCCAGATTATGGAATACAATGCATTCACTGAAAAAGTATGTTCAAGATATGTAGTAATATAATATCCATGATATTATATTGTACAAGGTAAAATGTAAAATATTATGTATAATATGATCCCATTTTGTAGAGAAATGCATGCATGTACATGCATTATATGTGTGTATATCTATACATATATAGAAAAATATCCAAGAGCATAAACACCAAACTGTCAAACAATGTTTTTCCTAAGGTGTAAACATTGGAAAAGGAGGATAATCTTTGAGGTTTCACTACATAAATTTCTGTGTTATTTGAATCTTTTCAATGAGAATTTACTATTTTGTAATAAAAAGGGAAGAGAATGTTCAGCAAAAATTTGTCAGAAATATTTAAATAAAATTGAAGTCAGATGGCATTGTTAATTTAAGACATAACAAAATTTGAGCACTACACCCTCCACAAGCTTTATCCAACAAAGAATATAAGTTCAGGTAAATAAAAAGCACATTAAAGGTATACCAAATCTCGTGTGCCAAATAGTACTATATTAATACATTCAAGTATAGTATTTGAGCAGTTTGAATAGTACTAAATTAGTACTATTAACAATTTAAAGCTAATTACCAAATTATAGGGGATGAAACACTAGTATTTTATTAGTACTATTCAAAGCAAAAGCTGTTAGATTTAAGAAAAAGTATAAGGAAATATCTTTAGACTTTGAAGTCTCACTACACGTTTCACATATCAAATGGATCAAAACTAGTGATATAAAGGAAAAGACACAAGTACTTATTATGTTTTTCTTCTATGAATGTCACCTCAAGGTAACAAAAGAATGATGAGGGGAATTTTCTCTTAATAAAAAGGAGGTTAGTAAGTATAGAAGAAATGATAAAATTAAAATATAATAAATAAAATTCTAAATGAAAAATAAATAAGATAAAGTAAAAATGCAACTCCCAGTGAAATAATAGAGTTGGGCAATGATGAAAGACTACTGACATCACAAACAGCAGTGACCAGAAAGGAAGTGCCTCCTGGCAGAAGAACTCCCACCACCAGGGAAGCCATTTTGCTTGGGAAAAAAAAAAATTTGAACCTGAATCTGATCAGGCATTTCTAATTACCATATTATAGAAAATAGAGGACAGGAGAATATTTTAAATCAGATCACAGGGATGCATTCAGCAAAATCCAGACTGGAGAACTAGCATTCAGCAAAATCCAGACTGGAGAACTATAAAATAAATAACCTGATTTCTTCAACAAAGAAATTGAAATTAAAAAAAAAAAAAAAAAAAAAAAACTAAGGGATGAAGGAAAAACCTATAGTTTAAAAGAAACATGGGAGGCACAAAATCTGGTCACATTATTTGGACCCAACAAACCATTCAAAAAAAGAAAAAATTATGAGACAATTGAAAATATCAAAACTGAGGGATATTTCATTTTGTGCAATTATTGTTAGATTTTGTTGCATACTAACATGATTATGTTTTCAAAGAGTTCTTATATTTTAATTTTTTAAAGATTTTATTTATTTATTCATGAACTACACAGAGAGAGAGAGAGAGAGAGAGAGAGGCAGAGAGACAGGCAGAGGGAGAAGCAAGCTCCATGCAGGGAGCCTGACGTGAGACTTGATCCCAGGTCTCCAGGATCAGGCCCTGGACTGAAGGCGGCACTAAACCGCTGAGCCACCCGGGCTCCCCAAGAGTTCTTATGTTTTAGAGATGTATACTGAAATCATTATAAACAACATTTTATGATGTCTAGGATTTACTTAAAAATAATCCATGAATGGGGGACATTTCAAGGTTAAGGATAAGCAAAACTAGCTGTGAGTTGCTAATACTGAAGCTGGGCATTGAAAAAAAAGGAGACATATAGTATTATTCTATATGCTTCTGAAATGTTTAGATTTTTTGATAATGCAAAGATTAAAAATGGGGATATAGAAAATACAAACAGTAAGATTGATGTGGTTGTACCAACACAAATATTTCTCTCTCACATACCTTTGAAAGGTTTACAAAAATTAATCATTTCAAGGTACAGAGAAGATCTTAATTCAAAAAGAGAAACTTTTTCACTAGCAATATTCACTGGCAACAATAAATATTCAAAAAAAGTAGTATCATTGGGAAGAATGTCTGTTTTCCAAATTAATTTACAGACTTTACCATTTTAATGAGATTTTTACTGAGCATTTAGAACATCTCTCTATATTTCATCTTGAATTAAAACTCAAAATAGTAACAAATGCAATGGTTAAAAAGAATAGGAAAAGAAGGCTACCTCCAACAATTATGTAATAGAATTAATTAAAACATTATGTAACTAGAATAAGAAATGACAGATCAATGGAATAGGATAGCCTCAAAATAGATCTTAATATATAGAATTTAATATTTTATAAGAATGCATAAACAGTGGAGGAAAGAGATTATTCAATAAAGACATTGAGCAAATTGACTATTTAAGGAAAATAAATCCTGTTAATAAAAAACTAGTCCTAGTTTATGGTGTTTGCACTTTCCCCAATGTAGGGAAACTACCTTTCATACAAACAACTGAATCACTACAGCTATCCTCTGTACCATGTGATCACTTTCCCTGGGGCCATAGTTTTCAAATCAAGATACATGATTTATAAGATACATAGTCTTCTATGGTCTAGACTGCATCATTAGGTTCAAAAATATGAGCTGACTATCAAACTACCCTCTCAGGAATACAAAGACGAGAAACTGAAGAATTACAGCAGTTAGCAAAAGGAGCATAAAGGATTCCATAAAGTAACTGAATACTTGTGTCATGCAATATCATCAGGGCCCTGTTAATATCTAAAAATCTCTTATGAACTAATAAATAAAAACCCAAACTCTATTAAACACTAGAAAAAATACTACAGATATTTCACAGAAGAAATATAAACGATAGTCATCTGGGGAAAAATGGTTAAACTCCTCTAACACTCTTAGAAGTGCAGATAAAAATAATGAGTTACTAATTTTACTACTAGATTAGAAAAGATAAAAATCAGTATTGTACCTTTGAACACTGACAAGGTTGTGCTAAGCTAGGTCCTGGCTTATTCATTGCTGATGGGAGTATAAATTAGTAAAAGTTAACCAATAAGTACATTTTCTGAAAGAAATTTGGATATAATCTATTAAGAGCCTAAAACAGTGAATGTTCTTGCATACTCCTTGATCCAGAAATCCACTTCTAGGATTCTATACTAGTAATAACTAGAAATATTTGCCAAGACTTACATAGAATGTTTCTACATCACTTTTTGTAGTAGTGAAAAATTGAGAAATAAGAAAATGTTAAATAATTATGCTTCACAGCAATGATACAATTGATCGCTAACATTTAAAAGTGTACTGAGTGCCAGAAACTCTATGTATCCTGATTTAACCTCACAACAACCCTTGGAGGTGGGCACAACTATTACCGCTACTTTCCAAATGAGGAAACCGAGACACAGAGAGGTCAAGACAGCTGGTAAATTGCTGATCAGGAATATGAACAGAGTAGTCTGGTTCCACAATTGGCACTTTTCACTCTGCACTGTAACAGCATTTGCTGAGTCTTTTAATATACCAGATGCAATGCAAGCGTTTTACACTGCATTATTTAATACAAAGCATAAAAAATATTCTGTTGATATTTTCATTATGAGCATCAGAAGGCTGAAGCAAAGAAGAGTCACCAAGGATTACAGAGCTAAAAGTGACAGGGTTTCAAAGAGGTTTGATGCATATAAAAATGGCCATGTTATGACATGAGCATTTGTGAAGTACAATACTAAATTGTAGAGTTTGGGGAAATTAACTCTGTTGTTGTGAGAAGTAAAAGCAAAGCAAACATCTTGCAGTTTGATACTCTCTCACAAAATTATGAATGTGAAGAACCATCAGTCAGCAATCCCAATTTTTGCAGTCAATCCTATTAAAAATGCCAGCCCATGGACATCAAAGTATGTGTGCAATGATGTCCACGTCAGCATTGTTTGTAAACAACTTCTGGGAAACAAGTCATATATCCATTAACAGAGGGATGGTTAAACAAATGATGGTATATCAGCATAATTCATGCTATGCAGTTATGAAAAAGAATGAAGATGATTAACATGCTCAGGCCTGGAGAGAAACCATAACCTGTTATGTGAAAAGATAGGACAAGTAACTTCCTCTGAATAATATCTGCCTCTAGTGTCCATAATCATTATCACTACATAATATTTCTTCTTTAAAAGCATGAGTTTTAATGCATACATAATATTGTATCATGTCACTGTATCACTATTTAACTTTTGCCCTATTTTTTCCAGTTACTCTAAAATTTTAACATAAATATCTTTATACATACATTTTCACCTGAATCTATGATTTAAAGACAAATCATTCTATGTTTCCTTGGTTTATCACAAAATATTTTGAGATTAATTAGCTATTCCTAATAACCCCTTTAGCAATAGAAATTATATTTTGGTAAGCAGAAATCATTTGCAATTTACAATAAAATTCTGGTTGTACTCTGGGTTTCAAACATAACAAACCTCTGGTAATCCTTTTACTGCAGGGAAAATTCTAACTCAAAATATTAGAAGACATGCCTAGAGAATGTCAGCTCCATGAGGGCAGGAATCTTCTCTACTTTGTTCATTATGAGTCTGCATTGTCTAGGCTTATATGTGCAAAGGGTTAACAGCAAACACTGAAAGAGGGAAGGAAGGAAAGAAGGAAATATATATGGGGAAAATAATTTGAAATAATGACTCAGAGCTTACACTGCAGAGGAAGTTTATTCAGTTGCTTGATGAAAAGAAAATGCAACTCTTGGGCTGGAAAAGGGCACACCCATAATGTCCCAGGGAAATCCTTACTTGAAAGATGAAAGTGTATACCAATATTGTCAGTTTCACACTGCGCCTTTTTGTTCTGGTCTGCTCAGCCTGCACTGTGATGCTAACCATAGCCATATCACATTTACTTGTACTACTAGCCACCAAGGCCCTTCTCATCAAGTGTACTTCAGAACCAACTTATATGCAGTCCATTTTGAGAGCCAGAAGCTTCTGAGTTCTGCACTAACAATTGTATGGCCTATAGCTTATACCTCTGCTGCTCTGCCCACTCTTATCTCTTAGAGAAGGCTAAAGGCCCATCTCTAAGGTCACCACCAACAACCACAGGGAGATCTCTCTGCCATATCATCTCCATCACTGGCCAGGCCTCTCGCTACCACGTTGACAGCACCATCCCAACCTGGCACTCATATCCCATCAGGTTCCCTATTATCAGTTACACACATGCTCCAGCAACAGGTATTTAAATATTTCCACTCTTCCACAGGCTAGTGACATCCTAAGCTGATGGGAACTGCCATCTCAGAACTCTACTGAAGCAACTGCCTGGAATCTACTACATCACTTGTGAAATAAATGACCACCAGTCCACTACAAGAGGCTATACTTCCTAACCTCTAAAATTCAACAGTTTATTCTACCCTACAATGACCTAAATCATGTATACTTACTTGGCCCATCCAAATTCATCCCAACATGCTCTCTCAGTTTACCACCCTCAAGCCACCTGGGTCATTGTTTACTCCTAAAAAATCATTTCCTTACTGCAGAGTCCTCATACTGTGTGTGTATCCTGTCTAGAAAGTTCTGTCCTTGGGTCTTTGCACAGCCGACTTCTCTCTTGGTTTAAATATTTCCTCATGAGATGAACTTTCCTATGAACTTTGTATAAGTAGATTTCCACCTTCATTCCCAATCACAGATACCAGTATGCTGCTTTCCTATCATCTGTTCAAATTTGTAATTACGCATTTATTAATTTGCCTACTTTATGTCTGACCACCCCTACAAGGTAACAGGCTCCATCTGAGCAAGAACTACAGCTGCTGTGCTCACTAATGCCCACCTAGCATTCCACTCACTGTTAGCACAGAATTCTGAACAAATAATTCTAAACCATGGTCTCTCATATGCTATGCCATTATCAGAATCCATAAGTAATAGATAAGATGTCAAAAACAGAATCTTTAGTTTCTAGAACTCACTTGGAAAGACAGCAAAACATGATGAAAAGGATTACAGGTTTTGAGATTGAGATTAAAATTCTGTCTCTTTGCTAACTTGAGAAAGTTCTTGCTAGTGTGAACTTTGATAAGCTTCTTGCCCTATCTTAGTCCTGTTATACTATTTGTAATGTGAAATGATTGAACTATTTAATCTCTTATCTACCTTACAGTTCTAACAAATCTTTTAAGATTTTTTTTTATATAATCAGATACCTCTAGATTTGCATTTTTCAAAGTGTGGTCCCTATGGAGGAAGAAGGGTTCAAGTTCAAATAATTTGGGAACCGTTTGGGTTAAGCAAAGTTAAATAGCTATTTTTGCTCTAGGAATTCTCTTGGTCTTTAATATGCTAATGTATACTGGGGCTCCCTGAGAGTGAAAGACAGTGTGGAACAATTTCCAAGAGCATTTGAACATAGCTCCCTTGTTTGTATTACCTGGAAATAGTATACATGGGAAACCACCACATTACTGATATTTAAGCAGAAAAGCTAATATAGACTTTCAGAAACATTAATCTCATAGTGATAAGTAAAATGCTTCAGAAAAGTTATAAAGAGCAATAAAATTAAGAGATTTCAAGAAGCATGAGAAGAAACAAAAGAAACTGACTTGAATCATATATATTTTAATTTGCTTTGAACTCAAAGATCTTGATTAGTCCTTCCTGAAAAAAATAAATAAATAAATAAACACTAAGACCTAATGTGCGAGATTGTTTTGAAAAAATCATGAATAGGGACAGTTAGAGATTCTATATTGATCCCTATAATCTGAAATAATTTTGTTAAGAGGTGTTTAGCTGACATGAATTCAATCTACACTAAAAAATACAGAAACAATTAGACCTACTTTTGACCCTAAGCTCATAGTTTCCATCATAATAGATAAAGATAATACCATCTTTGGTATTTCTAACAAATTAAAATTTGGAAAGTTATCAATGGACAGTGTGATTATTTGTCCATGTCATCAGGTAATCATATTTTATTCAATTGTGCTTTTTTTCTGGTCAGTTCCTAATCAGTAAAAGCTTTTTTTTAAAGCTTTTTAACAGTCTACCCCTACCATCTCCCAGATTTTCTCCAGAGTTTTTGGAGCACCATCTCTCCGATTTTCCACAGTAATGGTCAAAATACTTAGCTACTTACAGTATAAAAGAACAGAGTCAAGGCTTGAGGTAATATAGGTATGATATGTGGGCTCACACCCACTTCCGCTAATGACTAATTGAATACTAGGAATAAGTGCCAGCTCACAACTGATTATCTCTCTCTGGTATTTGAGATGAGTTCGGGATTCCTGATAGAGATAGAAATTTTCAACATTTTCAAAAAAAGGAAGAAGAGAGTCAATCTTCCTTCTAAATTGATTCCTAGTCTAAATGTAGTTTATATCCCGCTCTTTACTAGATCTGCTATATACTACTCACGTTATATAACCAGATATAAAGTAGAACTTAACATTTGGATATTAAACTCACTACTTTGAATGTGTTTTACAAGCCAAGGTGTTCTGTTCATGTGGAGTCCAGTGCCATGCAAAAGATACACAGCAGAGCCAATGCTTTCTTAAATGGTAAGTGCTTTCAAATCCACATGAGCCTTTGGGAAACTATGCAGTCATGCTTCTGTGAATATTTATTGAAAATCTGCTCTTTTCTTAGCTTTGAGAATGGGGAAATATTTAGTAGTATAAAGGCAATATTGTTTTCTGCAAAATTTATTTGGCCTTTTTGCAAACCAGGCACCCAATGGTGGATTCCATGATGCACTGTGGCATCTCACATTCCTTCCAAAAGTACTCCACAATGACAGTTGCTTTCACTGAGCAAAATCATTCCAGGAATATACTAAGTTAGGTCATTCTTCTGTATTATCTTCACCTTCTATGACTTAAAATACAAACATTTTTAAGTGCTTTTATTTGTATTCTATTGCTTGGCAAGTATATTTGTACATCATAGGTAAAAAAAAAATAAACTTTTTGTGAGACTACATGTGGATATGTTATTAGCTCCCACTGGTGCTTGCCTTCTCTAATTCACTAGAGATAATCACTTTTTAAAAAAAAAAAAAAAAAGCTCTTGTTTACAAATTTAAAGAATATTATAGGATATCAGTTTTTAAACTGAATATTAAAACCAAAAGGAAGATCTCTCATATTTTAGGGCTATAACTCATAACAAAGTGTTGTACAACTGTCTTAACTCTGCTAGGATGTCCAAGTATTTTTGTTACACTTAAGAGTAAAATATAGTCAGGATAAATAGAAGAGAAAAAAGAAAAATCCTAGAGACAGGCATTTGTTCTATCAGTTCTTTTTTAAAATCATCATGTTTAAATAAAATATGGCTTTTAGTTTCATTTCTACACTCCCAAAGTTTTATTTTTAGTCCACGCCTCTTACCTTTACAGGTATATATATTCAACAGTTTCTTTGTGCCTCCATTTATATGGCTAATAGACATCTCAGACTTAACACATCATCATCCTTAGAACTTTTTATCCCCTACACTAAACCCACTCCTCCCTTCATCTTCATCTCAATAAGTGAAAGCACCATTTGTCCTATTGCTTATATCAAAGCCTAAGTGCCATCACTGAGACCTCTATTTGGTCCTATTTCTTTTTTTTTTTTTTTTTTTTTAAGATTTTATTTAATCATATGAGAGAGAGAGAGAGAGAGAGAGAGAGAGGCACAGGCAGAGGGATAAGCACTGTGCTTGGGACTCGATCCAGGGTCTCCAGGATCACGCCCCAGGCTGAGGGCGGTGCTAAACTGCTGAGCCACTGGGGTTGCTCTGGTCCTTTCTTAACTCTATACTGCAATTACCTCCCCTCTCATCTCTATCCTACCATCCCAGTCTAAGTCATCACAACTGGCCTAGACCACTCCTGTCGCCTTCTAAATTGCTTCTTCTAGATCCACTCCCCACTTAGTAGCCTGATAGACCTGTCTCCTGGTTACTTACCATCAGTCAAATATCAGGTCAAATGTCATCTCCCATTAGAAAGGATTTTATTGAACACACTATTTAAAGAAGTATCTTCCCTCACCGTACCCCTTTTATGCTCATACAAATGCCCTCTCATATCCTGTTTCATTGTATTTATAACACAAATCACCATATGAAAATATTTGACTATTTGTTTACTTTTTTATTGTGTGCTTCTACTTCCCATTCCCCAATTTGATTTTAAGAAGCAAGAGAGCAAAGACCATGTTTGTGTATTCTCTTCAGATAGACCAGTTCCTGGGATATAGTAGATATTTTAAATTTTTATAATTTAAAAGCGGGAAGGAGTGAAATAAGGGAGGGAGAAAAGAAGGAAGACAGAGAGAGAAGGAAAGGAAACAGAGAGAGAAAGGGAGCATGAAGAGAGGGAGAATGAAGGAAAAGAAGAGACAGAATGGTGAGAGAGGGAAGGGAAAGAAGGGACAACAGGACAGCACAGAAGGGGAAGGGAGGGCAGAGATGGAAGAAGATAATGCAGGGAAAGGGGGAAAATTGCCCTCCAGTAGTCTAATAATAACTGCTTGGTTTCAAATCTGAGGATAAGTAACTTTACTTCTCTAAGGTTGGAATACCTCACTGTATAATGAGAATACAGGTAGATCAAAAGAAACAAGGCATATGAAGTGCTAGTGTAGTGCTCAACATATAATAAATAAGAATAATCATGTTAACTCTTTGCACCTCCTCAGATTCTTCCGACCCTCAGTCATTTGCTCTGACATAGTCATAACCATTCAACGTTGCTTACACACTGTCAATAGCCAACTAGTTCAACCAGACACAAACCCCAAATCCCTGGTTTCTCTCCCCACTTATAGACTTGAATGTAACACCACATTTTAAAGTATAGGATCTGGGTTCTGAGCAGCTAAGGAGTGTGTGTGCTGTTTGGGAGTGGGGTGTTCCAGGGGATGAAATTTGACAGATAAAAAAGAAGAGATAAGAACTACAGACATCTAGACAGATAAAGTCCTTCTTTCTTCCCACTTCCTATTCTGAGGTAGTTTCACCATGAAGTCAGTGCACCTCTCTAGGCATCTTTGTCTCGGGTTTATGATAAAACAGTGGCTAGCAAGGTAACATGTCACCTTACATTGCTTCCCATTCTTAATAACTTCACTTTCCATTTTCTCACCTTCACTACCTTGGAATTATAGCCCTAAATAAAGCATCACCTTCTTTAATTCAGGCTCTGTTTTCCAAGTACTATTTTTTACTACTTTTACTATTATAATAGTCCTACTAATTTACACTCCCCTGCCCAGTCCTCAACAATTGGTCAGGCCATCTTTATTTTTAACTATACTTAAACCAGTTAAAGCCCTATAAAATACCTGACATGGTTGAATATGGTATAGTAGAATCCCAACCATATATTAAAATCAAGAACAAACCAAAAACTTTCTTCTGCTTTAAAATATTTCATTAAAGAGACAAAAAATTCTGTTTTGTTATATTCAACCACCCCTACTAATCCCTCTATTTTTTTAAAATATGTTTTTCAAAGCCTTTTACTAAGTCCCATCTTTAAGACCCAGCCTCTGCCAGAAAGGACACTCCTCCTATCTCTGCCAACTATCTATCTCCCATCATTCAATCAGGCTCTGAGATAGGACCTATTCCAGAAGGACTCCTCTGCCTAATATAAAGACTGATAATAATTAGCTATCCCACCCTAAAATTCGTATGTGAATACAAATTGCATATTTCTCTGCTCTAGCATTGTACATTTTGATTCTAGTAAAATGTGAAATTTTTTTTGTAGTTTCTGTAAGAGTCATGTATACTGAGATACTTCCCTCCCTGATCATCAGTACCTGATCCACCCAGACCATGATAAAATAGAGAAAAAGCAGTCTCCTGAAAAATTCTTCAGATTCTGTGATTAAAATTCAGTGCATAAAAGCTAAGCAATCTTAATTCCTTCATTGTTGACCATTTGGAAGTATCTCTTTTCTATTAGACAGACTCCTGACAGAGTAGAGATTAAATACAGTATAGGCTCTACTACTTATCTACTCCTTCCTGGCAGAAGGCAAATCACTCAACATTGCTCCGTCTCAGTTTCCTTCTTTGCAAATAGAGATGATTGTACATATTTACGCACCTGTTGTGAGCAAGAACCTCATCTTAAATTATAAAGCATTTGACAGTCATTATTAGTGGTAGTAGTAGCATTCTCAGAAATCTCCCAATTTCTTAACCATCACTTAAAATTATAGTGACTTGATATTAATGCAATATTCTAATAAATGTTCTATTCATCATTTGAATTTAGACTGTGCTGTCCTTAAGTTTAACAATTCATATCTTATTTATTTTCAGAGTTTTCAATTGAGTTGATATCATACTTAATGAATTAGTTAGAACTTGAAAGTTTCCCTTATTTTTGGTTGTCTACATCTAAGACCATACTACAGTGGAATACATTCCTGCCTATGAGATGATTATTCTTACCAATTAATGGACTTTGGCAATTCTGTAAGACAACTACATATAAAACATTAGACTGTAAGAATCCATGAAGAAATACATTGTGCCTGTTCATTCCCAAGTAAGCCAAAAATTCTATTCAGAGCCTGACAAATGCATTAATGATTGAACAAATAAAGGAATAAATGAACATTTTTTAAAAAAACTTCCCTTAAGTATAGTGGAAAACAGAATTTGCTTAGATCTGTTATTAATTGGGAACACTCTCTTATTTGCAATTTAGTGTTTTTTAACTCACTCAGCTATCTAAACTCAAAATCCATTTTTGAAACAAACTCTAATGATACCAAAATGTCTGTCAAAAAAAAAAAATGTGATTATCCCACAGACTCCCGGCTGACTGATACTTATCTTAGCAATTTTTTACTCACTGATCATAGCTTTAGACTCTGTGGAAAGGAAAAAGTTGTGAAGCACTCTGAACTGATCCAAAATTAAAACTTTTATTTGGCTTCTATTCAGGAATGCAAAGAATGAGAAACTCTGGCTCCTCTCTGAAGCATTCCCTGAAACAGACACCCCCATCCACTCTGCCCCCCCACCCCCATTCATCACACCTCTGGCTTACTCTTATCACAGCATGTATCATAAAATAACAAATATTTGTTACAAGTTCTGTAAGCAACTGAAGGCCAGGAACCAACAATAAACTCATTTCTTTCTTCCCAGTACCTAGGACATATTCAAAATTTTTTAATTAATTAATTAATTAATTAATTAATTAATTAATTATTTTTGGGGGGGTGAGACATGGAGATATTAACTAGGTCCTCAATAAACACCAAACTAGTGAAATGATCAGGCTTGTGATCTATGATAGTCTTTCCTTGATGAAAGTTCAGTAAGTTTACTGCAGGATGGATCTGAATAGTAACTAGGCATGATGTTGACTGTTGAGCCCTTAAGTTATACCTCCCTCCAATTTAACTATATATAGAGCCTATTAACACTTACAGGACAATCTAAAAGATGAAACCTGTCTGGGATTCAATCTTTGGTCATCATGAGGTCCACTTCCCTCACGAAGCCCTTATAGACTAGCCCATCTTTAAAGATGTTACTCTTAAAAAATAAATAAATAAATAAATAAATAAATAAATAAATAAATAAAAAGATGTTACTCTTTCAATGCTTAGTATGGGTGCTTCTCATATTTTATGAAACAAGAAGGTTATAAATAAATAAATATAAAATAAGCAAATGCATTTGTTGTTTATATCACCCTTCCATATGTTTAATTACAGGCTCTCTTTTGAATTATTTCATTATTTAAATTCTTGAAATACTGTTTTTTAAATTTATGTTTGACTTGATTATTGGAGTCTTGCTAACTATACAGATAACTCTTTGAGGATAAGAACCAGATCTCCTCTATGTTTACTTACCTAATGTCATCTCAAAGCCTTGCATATAGTAGATGTTAAATGGAAGTTTATTTTTTTATTTTTTATTTTTTTATTTTTTAAAAATATTTATTTATTCATAAGAGTTAAATGGAAGTTTATTAAAATAAACATATGCATGGGAAAGCTCTCTCTTTTGGTAATTCACATTGAATAGAAGAAACAGCTGTAATGAAGAGTTTTACATTCTTTTCCAAATTCCATTTTTTTTAAGATTTATTTATTTATTTTATGATAGACAGAGAGAGAGAGAGGCAGAGACACAGGCAGAGGGAGAAGCAGGCTCCATGCCGGGAGCCTGACGCGGGACTCGATCCGGTGACTCCAGGATCGCGCCCTGGGCCAAAGGCAGGAGCCAAACCGCTGAGCCACTCAGGGTTCCCACAAATTCCATTTCTATAGACAATGCAAAGTGAAGAGATACTTAACTCTTGCTCTTATTTTAGCAAGTCAAACCTAAATTATTGTCAAATCTTTGAAGATTCACTTATACAGTACAGTTCAAGTTTTCTCAGTGAGAGGAAATTGGTCAAGATAATAAGACATTAATGGTTACTGTGTGCTTTCTATGGGTGAGTACTTTATATTTATTATTTCTTTTAAATTTCATTACAATCCTACGAGAAAAGTACTACCACTGTTGTCATTTTCACAGCTGAGGATACTTGAGACCAGGAAGTTAAACACTTTGTCTGAGGCCACAAAGTTAGGACTTGGTAAGGTTGACATGCACTCCAGTAGTCATGCTCCAGCACTCTTGTTCTTAAAGACCACACGAAGCTGTATCTCAGCTCTAAGAAAGCGCATCTTCTTAGATTATGCTGATCATGCTCACAATCTAATTTAAGATTCCCAAATCAAATTTATAAAATCATTAATGTACAACACTGAATACCAGTGTTCATTGCTGTCTGGTTGGAGATGTTACTGAAGGTTTACAACTGCCACACTAGCATGTGATATACATTCTGATTTAAGACTCAGAAGTGAATGCAAGCTTGTATAATTTAAGTATTTATAGCCCTTAGTTAGCTGTTAAATTTTGGTAAAGAAACATTTGTAAGCACTTTTAAGTTTAGAAAATCAGAGCAGTGACATGAATTCAAAATCCAAGAGTTTATACAAATCAAACTGAAAAGCACAGAGTCTGTTTTCATGAACAGTCTCCATAGTGATAATTTTGTAAAATACTGGAAAAATATTCAAGGTATTTAGAAAGACTATAAAGATGTTTTATGAAGATGGCACAAAAAATACTTTCTCATGAGCAGACAGGGAGCCCAACTTGGAATTTCAAATTAACTTTTTGTATGATGCATTATTTAATAAATGTTAGCATTAATTTTTAAAGAGTTTAATTTGCATACCATTACTGGGCCAAATGGTTGACGAGGATCACAATTAAAGAAAGATGCACCATTCATTTTACTAAGAAGAAAAAAATCCAACAAAGTCAAATCTTCATCATTAAACTGAATAAAGGCAGCCTATAACTGCCAAAAATGTAGATCTCCCTGACAGATGCAATTTAACGTCTGTGATTATTTAAATCAAATTCCTTTATGTATGACCCTAAGCAAAAGCTCAATATCTTCTCAAGGAATAAGTATTTTTTTTAATACCATGGACTTCAAGGGGTGGGGAAGACATTAGAAAAGAAAAGCAAAAAAAAAAAAAAAAAAAAAAAAAGAAAAGAAAAGCAAATTGGGGAATTGGGTTTGGGAATATAAATATAATTCAAAAGAATATGTCATCACTTAATGTTGTAACATGGACACAAAGCACTCATGCAAAATGGAAGACACTTCAGTAGCATGTTAACTAGCATTTTGTTCCAACATGGTTCAAGCCACGTTTAGCCCCAAAGTTACACAGAAAAGACCTAGCACCTACTGTCATAGAGTTTATCATCTAAACCAAATTTATTTTCACATGTGCCCCTCTCACAATCTTCTAAAGAAAAACATACTCTTTACTGAATTAGTATGTGCTAAACAAAGGATTGGTGTGTCTGAGTGACAGACACACAATATATATGATCAAGTTAGTGCATGACCTGCTTGTAATAAACTACCAACAAGTGTACCTGGAGTGCTGGGGCAGGGTCTAGAAACCAACCAACCATGCAAGGTGTTCATCCTTTACAAGGATTATAATTCACAGCCTGGTTCTGAATGTGGATTGGGAACTAAGTACATTTGTCTGCTGTAGTGTATGCTTCTTTATATCATGAGTTTTGGGTAGCTGCTTGACTTGAAAAAACTTAGGACAGATTGTCTCATTCCTAGCTGTGTCCGTCAGAACACAGACCAGATGCCTTGTATCAGCTCCATTCAGCCTTCACAAATTCCAATGAGGGCCAAAGCTGTGTAATCGAACCTCAAGCTCACCCCACAGTTGGGCAATAAGACCAATGACCCCATATTTGGCCAGAAATCCCAATACCTTTGGGGAGGACAGGCTTGGGGGTTCTTTCTGTTTCAAATAACTTTAAATTGTGATCAAAGTAATTCATAGTCACTACAGAGAAACTGGAAAATAAATGCTTGAAAAAAAACATGATGATTACCAAGAGACAACCACTAAAACATTCTGGTGTTAAGACTCTTCATATTTTTTCTATATAAACATATGCAGTAGAAGCCCTCCTACCTGACAGCCACCAGTCTTTGGTTAATCAGATAAGGTTTTTTAAGGTGAAGAATCCTTAAAAATTATACACCTACAATCTATGTTTAACTTAATTAATATGCAATCATTTCTTCACTAATCCTCTGATATAGTACCAAATTTTTTTCTGACTACAGCTCTTTTGATGGGAGCACCATATTTTTATAACAAAAATCATATTCCTAGTGAACTGCAAATTATTCTACATTAGTTTTCCTGAAACAGGAACAATAATATAAAGATATATAAAAAATATTAGTACAGAAGTTTACATTTTAATCCTTTCCCCAATATTTCACAGTTTTCTAGTCCACTCATAATTTAATAAGCAAGTTCTCTTATTTATTTGAGTGACCAAATTTATTGAATTTTCCCAAAGAATTCTCTGCAGTTTATATAAATCATTATTCTTTTTCAGCACTCATAGTTTATTAGACATTTTATCCATAATTAGACTTTTTAAGTATAATACCAAGTAAAATTATATTAATAAACAAAAACCTATCTCTGTTTACATATGTAAGTCAATAGGTAAAACAAAAATGTTGGCATTCTAGGGAGGGGGCAGCTCTCTATATAAGTATTGAGATCAGTAAAGATTTTTTACAAAAGGAGGAAGAAATGCCAGATGCTCCTGTATAGTAGAGGTCAGGTAAAGAGCTTCTATGAACATAATTTTACAAATTAGGACTTTATGCTCTTTCATATATTAATAACAATATATTCCTTTTAATCATCTACATGCATTATAAGCATTTTCCAGATTACTAAAATATAAAATGTAATTTTTTTACATGACAGCATAGAATCTATTACCATACACTACAAAATATTTAATTAATGCCCTATTGTTGGGTATTTAGGTGACTAATACGTTTTTATTGCCATATAATGCTACCATCTTAATGTGTATTTCCATTTCCTTAGACTATATTACTCAATATTTAGTAAGTCAATGAAACAAATATTTTAAAAGAATTTGATACCTATTTCCAAAATGATTATCAGAAACATTTTTATTATCTACCATCAGTAGTAAATGAGATTGCAGGTTTTCAGCACCTTACTCAATATTTGGTAATAATCCATTGCTTGCCTTTTTCAATTTAGTATTGAAAAGAGTACAACTCTAAATTTACATTTTTATTAAAATGAAAGTTTTTTCATTTTATTATTAGACACACGTTATAAATATTTATTTTCAGGTGTTGACTTTTGGTTGACTTTTAGTTTTCTATATTGTGGATTTTTTATATCAGTGATATTTTTAATATATAGATTTTACTTTTATATCAAGAAGTTTTAGATTTCTTAGAAAGTCAAATGACTACCCATTAATCTTTTCCTATTTCCGCTGAAAATCTTTATTCACCTATCTCAAAATCAAATAAATATGCCCCACATTTTCCAACAATTTTATACTCTTATCTTTTATATTAATTCTGTACAGTATTTGAATATATTTTGCCTTATGTTATGGGGCAGAGAAAAGTCTGATTTTTCTAAATTAATAAATTAATTTGGGACAAGTTGACATGTTTACTATATATTAAGTCCCTTTTGAAGAAAAAGACATTTCTCTCCTTAGCCAAGTATATCTGGCATAATTATGTATAAGTATCAGGCCCCAAAATAAATTTCAGTTAAAAAATTTTTAATTGCTAAAATATTTAAATTCATGTAATTTTTCTTACAAATTAGGACTTTTTTTCTATAAAAAAAGAACTGTGGGGTGAGCTTGAGGTTCAGATTTTTCTATATCTGAACTATGACTCTATTTCAAGCCCCTCTTTCTCAGCTGGACATTCTGTAATTTTAGGGTTTCTTAATATGCACACTCTTTCTCGCTTACAACAAAGGACTTGAGAGATCCTTGGTTAACTCTGCCATGAGTACAAAAACCAAAAATTGACAACTTTGATTTATGTTCTGTTTTGGCATTAATTATCTGAAATAATGAGCATGAAATATCTTGCTCCTTCCTGGACTGGAGTTGGGGAGAAGAAGAATCATCAAATAATAGGAACTACCAGGAATATAAAACATTATTAATATTCACTATTGTAAAGTCACCAATTATTCCATAAGTGAATCTATGATCTATGACAATCAAAATCACACCAGATATTTGGTAGAAATTGGCAAGTTTTTTCTAAAATTGATATTGAAATGCAGAAGTCCAAGTTTAACCAAGACAGTTTTGAAGAAAGTAATGTGGGAAGACTTACTCAACTAGATATCAAGACTTCATAAAGCAAGTATTTAAAATCATATAGTATTGGCTAAGAATAGACACTTAAACTTGCAAAAAAGAATAGAGGGTATGACAGCAGACCCCTTAATATATGTGGACATTTGACTTATTATTAAAGGTAGACTAAAGATCAGTTGGGAAAAGGGTCTTTTTATAGATGGTCTAGGTCAGTTAGATACCTATGAGCAAAAAAGAATTAAGCTTTTTTTTTTTTTTTTTTTTTTTATTGAGACACAGAGAGAGAAAGAGAGGCAGAGACACAGGCAGAGGGAGAAGCAGGCTCCATGCAGGGAACCCGACGTGGGACTCCATCCCAGATCTCCAGAATCACAACCCAGGCTGCAGGCGGCGCTAAACCGCTGCGCCACCAGGGCTGCCCTTTCTTTCTTTTTTTTTTTAAGATTTTTTTTTTTTTTTTTTTTTTTGCAAAAAGAATTAAACTTGACTTCTACTCCTGTTATATACAAAATTCAATTTTAGAAGATCTAAATAGGGATCCCTGGGTGGCGCAGCGGTTTGGCGCCTGCCTTTGGCCTAGGGCACGATCCTGGAGACCCAGGATCGATTCCCACGTCGGGCTCCGGGTGCATGGAGCCTGCTTCTCTCTCTGCCTGTGTCTCTGCCTCTCTTTCTCTCTCTGTGACTATCATAAATAAATAAAAATTTTAAAAAATATATTTAAAAAAAAAGAAGATCTAAATGGAAGATCTTCTAAACAAAGTTTACAATATAATGCAAGAGAAATGACAAAGAAAGGTGTTCTATACAGGACACCATATAAACATTAAATATAAAGAGAAATATTAACAATTTGACTACATCAGGACAGAGATTTTTGCAATATATATAACAAAGGGATAATATGCAGACTGTATAAAGGATTCCTGCAACTAAGAAAAAGTAAAACTTAAGAAAAAAATTGGCAAGAGATTTTATTTATTTATTCATGAGAGACACAGAGAGAGAGGCAGAGACACAGGCAGAGGGAAAAGCAGGCTCCAGACAGGGAGCCGGATGCAGGACTCGATCCCGGGACTCCAGGATCATGCCCCTGGCCAAAGCAGGTGCTAAACCGCTGAGCCACCCAGGGATCCCTAGGCAAGAGATTTAAACAGAAATTTCATAAAAGACAGTAGGCAGAGAACCAAGAAATGTATTTAAAGACGCTCCACCTCACTAGATATCACGGAAGTGCAATTTCAAACTGAAGCGGATACCACTGTACACCATAACAGAATGGCTAAACTGTCCAGCATGGAGGCCAATGTGGGGCTTAAACTCATGACTTTGAGATCAAGACCTGAGCTGAGATTGAGAGTTGGATGCTTGGGATGCCTCGTGACTCAGCCAGGTAAGCATCTGCCTTCTGGTCAGGTCATGATCCGGGGGTCTTGGGATGGAGCCCCACATCAGGCTCCCTGTTCAGCGGGGAGTTTGTTTCTCCCTCTCCCTCTGTATGCTCTTTTCTTTTTCTCTCAAAAAAAAAAAAAAAAAAGAAATCTTAAAAAAAAAGAGTTGGATGTTCAACTGACTGAGCCACCCAGGTGCCCCCAGAAGGGCTAAAATTTTAAAAATTGAAAATACTAAATCGGCAAGATTAAGGAACGACAGAAACTGATACCTTGGTGATGACTGTGTAAATTGATACAATTGCTCTAGAAAGCTTTGGTATTTTTCTACAAACGTAGTGTATCACACACCTAATAATTTCACTCTAACGCAAGAGTGTCTGCAGATGCATCAAAAAGACACTTATGAGAATATCCAGAGCATTATCTGCAATAGCCAAAAACTGGCAAAAGACCAAATGTCGATAAACAGAAGAATGAATAATTATTTTGTGATATATTCATATAATGAAATACTCTACAGAAATGATAATAAATGAATTAAAGCTACACACAACAAATAGATGAATCTCACAAACATTATGTTGAGCAAAAGGAACTAAAAGCAAAGGAATATGTACCATATGATTACCTTTACATAAAGTTCAAGAACAGGCAAAATTATTCCATCAGTCAGAAGAACGGATATCTTTGGACAGGAAGGAAGGAATAGAGCATAATAACGTCTCAAGGGAGCTTCAGAATGCTGGTAATTTTTCAAATTTCTTAACGTGGGTAGTGGTTAAGTAGGCTTTTTCATTTTGTGATGACTGACAAATCATGCACAATTATGACCTGTTGCTTATTTGTATATTTAAATAAATTAAGTTTAAAGAGACATTATGTTTATTACATCAAAGTCTGATTCTACTACCTTCAGCTTTCTTTTCTGTTTGAGTATGTACAAATTTTATCAATATAAGTAAATATGTGTAAATATGCATATGTTGATCGATAGATATATAAACATATTATTATATGTATATGTGAATTTAATTTGTTCTGTATATGGCAACATATTGTCTCCCCTCGTTTTTATCTTTACATATTTCCTATTGTATTATAGATGCATTTAGTAATGCTACTGCATAACTTCCTTGAAGACTTTACTTAATTCATAAACACTTCTCGTTACCTTTACTTCCTCTAAACCAGTTCTTTCTGTCTTCTCTACTGTATCATTGTTACATATTGTTCCATAAATGCTGTAATTGTAAATTTAGCAATGATCCTAAACAGATGATTTCTGAATTTTTCTTCACAGTCCTGAGGAAAATTATTTTCTCAAATTATTTTTCCTCTGCACCTAGAGTGCTATGAATAATTATGAGTTTCAAAATATATTTATAGGCTACTTTTCATACTTGTCACTCATTATTGAACACATGTGGTCTAGCCAGTAGTACCAATATTACTTGCCTTTGTACACTCCCTGACAGACATTACAATCCTTCTTAGATCTTAACCTAGAACCAAGTATTAGTTATACCTTATTATACTTAGGGGATATTCAGTTTTGAGGAAAAAATTCTTGGCACCGCTGCCCAGCTTTTATGAAGAACAGCAGAATTTAATCCTGGATAAGATTATCTACTAGTCTTTTTTCTCTTGCTAGAAAGGTGAATGAAAAATTACAATCCACAAAGCACAAAAATTGCATAGGCCCTGTAGTCTTTTTCTTATTCCTGACTAGCTCTTCAATGCTAATCTCAGAAATACAAAATTGAGTCTTTGTTTCTGTTCCCAGCCAAGACGCCCTCTTGTGTCTTGGTGAATGGATGAGGTAAAAATAAATTTTATTTATTTGGGGGTGAGGGGTGAGATAGGGGAGAAGATAAGGATTTGAAATAGCCCTTCTCTGCTTACAAAACCCTCTAAGAGAAGGACCATGCTCTTTTTCCTCCTGTCAAAACTTCATGAATCTGCATTTTGTGTAGAAAGGTAGTAGAGGGAAGGGGAATATGGTACTCTTACTATCTGCCTACTTGCTGGGCTCTTTGGTAAAGCAGATTTTCTTCCCAGGTCCAACAAATCATTAATCATTATTCGTATTTTCCATTGTTCATAAAACTTTGCACCTTATTTTTCGTGACTATTCAATGGAAAGGCATGATAGAATAAATCAAGCATTTATATCCATCATATTTCAGAAGCATCTTTTAAGAGGCTTTTTCTATGTCAACTTAACTTACCTCAACAAGGAAAGTTCTTTCTCCCCACATGTTCCTATCTCATTTGAGTCCAGCCATAGGGGTAAAAAAGAGACAGGAATAATGGCAGGGGGCATTAGCAGTAGCAGAAAGGAGGGTATTGGCAGGAGCTGCTATCTGACATATACAGAGGAAGTGAGTCAGTGGCTGCAGCCACCACTACTCTCCAGGGTGTGTAACTTTTCCTCTCTAAACTTCATCCAGTAACTTCATGTGTCTATTTCACCTCCAAGGTTTAGTCTCAGGAAGGTCCCAACACAGTTACACTATGGTGTGAAAGAATGAAATTTATAACAATTCTTCCATTCCCCTCTCTCCCTAAGTCTTTATTCTCTTTTACCTCTAACACAAATATTTAAGAAATAATTTTTATATTATATGTCCTCCGTTGCCTCCATTATAATCCACTTTATTCCTGAGTAAAAGATGCAGGTAATAATCATGATTTTTTTACCTATAAGAAAAAATTTAGAGTGATAATAAACTCAGAAATATAATCCTTTGAATTCCATTCTTAAAAATTAAAAGATATTAGGCCAAATGCCTAATTATTTAAATTCAAGAGGCAATATCTTAGCTACTGATGGGCTCAACTTGCCAAGGGCAGATGAATAGATGGCCAAAAGAAGCAAGTAAACATCAGAAATTCTGAATTCAACAATTTTACCCTTTTTAAAGGATGCAGCTCCTCAAAAGTAAATGTATTTTCCGTAGGATCACTGTCTCTCAACAGAAATATTAGTACGAGGAAATTAGAGGTACCTATGGAGTACTAGGCTTTCTCCTGAAGTTCTCAGAGAAAAATCACATTCATTACTTCTAAGGAAAAGGAACCCAGTTACAAACAACCAACTTGAAAATAAAAGCTTTACATTATCTTTTTCCTATTTGCCCATGGGAAGCTGTCTGACCAGCTTGAGCTTAAAATTTTCTCTGGTGAATTAATGTCAGAAACCAGTTAATTTTTGAGGCAGCCACCATACAAATAAAGGATTGCTGTTTTCTGCGTGTGACTTGATTTTAGAGTTGATGGTATACTGGCAGAGAACCAATGCTTTAAACTATGAAGGTAAAACAACTATCCAATTTTACTTACCTCTATAAACAATTCATTTCTCTACTTTATGGTCTAAGTTCTTGAGTTCCTATTATGATAATTCGATAGTTTTAGTCAATTAAAGAATTGCAACACACTTTACATGCAGGCATGAAGATGTTTTTAATTAGAACTAGTTACTGAATAAACTTTTTAGGTGTCTCTAATATCACACTAACAAGATATATGACAAATGCAAAATTGATTAAATTTTGCCTTACTAAAGAAGTCGGCACAATTACCAAAATTGCAGTCTGGTCATTTTTTCTTAAATATACTTGAACATTCATAACAAAGAGGAAAGTTCACACATTTCTGAACTGGCGGGGATTCATTTCAATAAAGTAAGGAGAGAGATGTAAGCAATCACCAGTGATAACAAAGGAATTCTTCAATATTTGGCTTACAATTTTTAAAATTACTGGAGAATATTTCAAATATGCACATTAACTTTTAAAGTAAATTAATGAATTCTAAGGAGAAAGAAGAGAGAAAGGGAATCAAATTCTTATTTTGGCACCAAGAATCTGTGACTTTGAAGATTATTTTAACAGATCTGGTCTTAAATGTTTTTATCTGTATAACTATATGATCTCTGAGGTCTCTTTCAGATTTACTATGATATGATTATAACAGAAATTACATGTTTGAAATGAATGAAAAAAATAACTTAATGGATATATAGTGATTTCTGTAACACAGGAAAGATGGTCAATATTTATGGGAATATGTAATTTTATGAAATATATTAATTTCTGAAAAATTACCTATAGTCTTAGAAGACTGAACAATAATAATTATAGAATAAATAGAATAATGGTAGCAGTATGATTGATTGCCATCTATGTGTCAGGTATTTTACTAATCACTTCACGGAGGAGAGCTTCTTTAGTCTTCCTAATAGCAGTATAAGGTAAGTACATTCATATGTCTATTACAGAGATGCATAAAATAAGGCTTGGAGAGGTTAGTTTCCTAAAATCATCTAGAGAGAAAGTAGCACAGATAGATTTCTAATATATTTTTCTGACCCAAAACCCTCTTAATACTGATGCCAGTAGCCTCTTTGCAGAGAAAATATTAGTATTTCATATCTTATTTATTAATTAGCTTTCATCACAAAAAGTAGATATTTATATTCTGACAGTTATTTTTAAAAAATATTACAAATTTAATATTACATTTTGTTATTAAAACTTTTCAAAGAAAGGATAAAATAATGTTTAAGTACATAAGGATGTTCAATAAAATAAAAGATGCTGATTTTAAGGTAGTACAACATAGGATAATGTTGAGTTAAAAAAGTTTATGTCAAAATATTATCAGAAGATAATGTAGCTGAACCTACATATTAATTTTTATCAAACCTCAGTATGACCTCAAGTGTTTGATTTCCAACTGAACCACTTAGCATCTGTACAATTCTGAACAAGTAATTTATCCTCTCATGCCTAAACTTTCTCATCTACAAGAAAAAAAATTTTTAATGTATTTTTAAAAATTCTTTTGAAAATTTAGTGGTATAATATATATGAAATCTTGCTGAAAAAGTTAAAGCATTAACAACATTATTGATTGAGAGAATACCACGCAAGACTTTGCCTTTCTGACGCTATTTCTTCATAGAGGTCTCTGATTCAAAATACGTAGGTTAAACATTGAAAAATGTTGATAAAACTAGAATTAATCTGAAAACCAGTATCCTACTAAACTGTTGCTGGAGAATTAATGGATATAAACTTTTGACAATGTCTTTTGAAATGTGAATTGTGCCTATCGTTTGATCCACCATTTTCACTATGGGATTACATCCTCAAGGAATTTTTGCAAAACTCTCAGGGGAATGAAAGTTTTTTATAACAACAAAATAACAACAACAAACCCCATAAATGTCCCATTAAAAATTACAATGTGTCCATATAATGAAAAATTATAGAAAATATATAGGAAAAGGAAGATCTTATAAACACTGAAATATAAAATCCAAGATGTACTGCTAAATTTTAAAAAAGGAAGTTATGAGCTTGTATGTATATCACAATACAAGTTTGGAAAGAACAATTTATTTAGGTTTGCGTATGCATTGAAAATGCATTAGAAGGCTATACAGCAAGATGTTAGCAGCGTGCCTGTGTGGACTGAGCTGGGTGATGCTGGGCAGGGCAGAGCTGGGAGGACTCATACAATCTTATGTGTCCTGGTTTTGCTTAACTTTTTCATTACAGATGTGTATTTTTTTAGGAATTAAGTATTTTAAGTAGGTTGCTACTATTGAAGAAAATGTAAAATGGTAGAGAAATTAATACATTGGTCAAGTATGAGCCAAAGAAGAGAAAGCAGTATTTTGTTTATACAAGGAAGCAGCACATATTTTCTAGAACATGCTCGGGGGTAAATATTAGAAATGAGTATTTATAAAATAAATATTTAGACCAGTATGTGTAGTGAATCTTTGAGATGTGTCCATTTCAAGTTACAGAATTTACAGCACCACAAGTTTTTCTGTAGTATTTTTGAGACCTGAAGGCCAGCTATGGCGGAACAATGACTTAATGAAGAAAATGCCGTGTATAATTGAGAATACAGAAAAATCCGGATGAAAAAGAGATTTGCCTTTAGGTGACAGACCAGGAGCTCGGGGATTTAAGGCATCATGTCATAACTGGATTCCAAACAGAACTTCTCTCATCACTGACTTTTTCCTCAACCAATACAAACGTGCCCGCGTCAATCATTCATGGGGCAATTCTACCTCAACGCAACTTCGTTCCTTCCCCACAGAGCCTCTCTTCCTTGTCGGTACAGTAATCCCCACTCATTGACCGGGGGCTCATTCCAAGACCCCCAGTAGATGCCCGAAAGCACAGACAGAACTGAGCCCTGTGTATCCTATGCTTTCTCTTACATGTACATACCTGTGACACAGTTTAATTCATGAATTAAGTAAAGGATTGATAACCAATAATGAAACAGAACAATTATAACGATATACTGGGGAGAAAGTCACTTGGAAGTGGCCCCTCTTCTCTCAAAATAGCTTACTGTACGTACTCACCTTACTTCTTGGGACCGTGGGAGGTAATAAAACGCCTGGGTGAGGGGAGTAGGCGGCCGTGCTAACGCACCGTAGGCTCCAGCTGACCTCTGACCTCACGTCAGAAGATCACCTGCGTCAGGACTGCGTGATGACCTCAGCAACTGAAAACTACGGAAAGCAAAACTACGGAGCGGCGGGGGGGGGGGGGGGTGATGACCGCAATCTCGAGTCTCGGTGTTTGCTGGGCTGGCGCCCCGGCGAAACTGCTTGGGGGCCCGTCGGAATTCTCCGAGGCGTGTCTGATAAATAGTAACTGTGGTTGTGCGGTGGCCTCAGCTCCGGGAAGGTTTCAGGGCCCCATTTCTCCATCTCTTTCGCAGCCTCGGCTCAGCTCTTGTTTGCCTGGTTATTACTTTATCCGATCTTACACCCGCAGACGTGCTGGCCCCCGCCTGCCCGGTGCAGTCTGCGATCACTCGCTGCCGCCTCACCCCTTCCTGTAACCCGTCAGCTGTCTGCAGTGTGACTTTTGCTCACCTCACAGCCATCTCTTACGTAAACTCTTGGAACAGCCTCTCAAACCTCATCCTAAGTGTCACTTTTATTGGAATCCATTCTCCACAGTGCTGTCAAGTATTTATTTTATAGATGTGATCATATCACTTCCATGCTCAAAACCCGTTAGCTCCCCACTGCCTAAAGTACAGTTGTTGAGGATATCAAAACAATAATTACACACTGAAAGAGAGCATTTTGTAAGAAAAGCATTATGTATTACGTATTAAAACATATAAAAAATCCTTTTCTTAGTCATACTTTGTAAATGTATTATAAAATTAAAAACAATGAATGCAAATGAGCTTAAGAATTAAAAACCAGAAAAAAGAAAAAGAGCAACAAAATAAACTAAAACATAAGAAATTACAGGAAATGGCACATAAATCCAGTAGCTACTTCTTTGGAAAAAGAAAAAAAAGCAATGAAGTAGTCGCACTCTGGTAAGCTTAATGTAATATAAAAAAGAAAACACAAACAATAGAACAAACCATGCAGAGCAATTTAAAATCATAACAGAATAACAAGTTTAAATCTATTTAACTATTTTTCGAAAGCAGAAGATTTTGGTTAAAAAAGCGTTCCTAATAATTTCTTAAGGAAATAGAAATTAACAAAACTAGCTCAATAATCCTGGGAGAACTGAGGAAGTACCCGCAAAAGGTACATGACCCAGGTAGTTTCAAAAGACTGCTATATTAAAATACCCAAGAATTTATGCAACCTTATTAAATGTTTCAAAGCATATGATAATAAGGAAAACTTTCCAATTCATTTTATAAACTAACTCTAACCCCAAACAGAATTTAATAAAGATAGAGCAAAAAAGAAAATAAGGAATTAATCTCTTTTGAAATAGAGGCAAAAACCCCACATTTAATATGTAAAAAACAAGCATATTTTAGACTACTAATGCATACATGATTCAATATTAGAAAATCTTTTAATAGAATTCAAACTATCCAAAAACAAATTTAAAAATCCATATGATCATATAGATAGATGCCAGCAGATGTTCCATAGCAAAAACTCTAAGCAAAATAGGAATATAAGATACTTACTAAACATGGTAAGGATGTTTTATTCCAAAACGACAGTCCATCATCATATCTAATAGTGAAAAACAGATATACCAGCCATGAAATTGGGAAAAGGCCTAAAATCATTCTATTACTAATACACTGTTGCCTACTGTAATTATAGAAATGGTAGTCGATGAGGCCGGAAAACAAAATATATAAATTAAAAGGTATAAATTTGGATCTATATTGAGATGGTTTACATACATAAAATAAAATTTGCCAATTTTAAGTGTATAATTTAATGAGGCTTGACAAACATACACAGTTTTGTCACTATGACCAGTCACAATATAGGCCGTCAACACAAACTGTTCCCTTGTGGCCTTCTGTTTTTGTTTTGTTTTTTTTTAAAGACTTTATTTATTTATTCATGAGAGACACAGGCAGATGGAGAAGCTGGCTCTCTGCAGGAGGCCTGATGTGGGACTTGATCCCTGGACTCCAGGATCACACCCTGGGCTGAAGGCAGGCACCAAACCGCTGAGCCACCCAGGCATCCCCCCTTGTGGCCTTTTGAAATCAATCACTTCATCCTATCCCTTACTCTGGCAACCTCTGATCCACATTCTGTCATTATAATTTTGCTTTTCCTATAATTTCACATAAAAAGAATCTTATGGATAAAGTATTTTGTACTTGGATTCCTTCATTTAGCAATGCTTTGGGGATTTATTCATGTTGTTGAATTTTTTAGTAGTTAGTTCCTTTTTATTACTGTTCACTATATGTATACACCACAGTTTATTTATTCCTTGTTAGTGGACATTGGGATTGTTTCCAATTTGGGACTACTCTGATAAATCTTCTATATTTTATTGTAAATCGTTGTGTGAATATATGTTTTCATTTCTCTTAAGTAAATAATAAGAGCAGAATTGTGGACTATGTGAAATTTGTATCTTTAATTTAATAACAAACTGCCAAACTATTTCCTATAATGGCTATAACATTTTGCTCTTTCAGATGCTCCATATCCTTGACAACATTTAGTAATGTTTTGTTTCCTTGTTTTTGTTTTTGTTTTTGTTTTTTTAATTTCAGCAATTTAAGAGGCTCTGTAGAGGTGTCACCTCATAGTTCTAATATGCATTTCCTTAATGAATAGTGATGTCAAGCATCTTTTCATGAGTGTATTTGACATTTATACATCTTGTATATTAAAGTCGTGGTTTCAAATCTTTTTTCCATTTTTTATTTAAATTGAAAGAGTTCTTAATATATTGTTTATGAGCCCTTTATCAATTATATGTTTTGAAAGGTTTCTTCTATGATTTACCTTTTTATTTTCCTAACCGTATTTTTTGAAGGACAAAAGTTTTAATTTTAAAATTTAATTAACCATTTTTCTTCCTTTTTTGGTTTGTGCTTAGTCAGTTAGGTGTAAGAAATGTTTGCCTAACTCAAGTCACAAAGGGTTTTTTTCTCCCTGTTTTCATCTAGAAGTTTCATAATTTTATATGTTACATTTAGGTTTGTGATTCATTCTGAGTTAATTTTTGTGTATAGTGTGAGATAAGAGTTTTGCATGCAAATATTCTATTGCTCCAGCATAATGTGTTGAAAAGATGATCCTTTCCCCATTGAAATACCTAGGCACCTTTGTCAAAGATAAATTAACCATATATTTGTTGGTCTTTTTTTTTTTAGAGTAACTATTCTGTTCCATTTATCTGTTGCTTCTGTGACACTGTAGTTTCACACTAAGTTTTGAAATCATGTCCTGTGAATCCATCTTGGTTCATATTTTCAAATTTGTTTTGGCTATTCCAGGTACTTTGCATTTCCATAAAAAGTTTAAAATCAGTTTTTCAATTTCTAAAGCAAAAAAACTATTAGGATTTTGAATATGATTATATTATACCTGTTGATCAACCTGGGGAAGATTGACATCTATAGATTTGAACCATAAACAGAGATGTATCTCCTCATTCATATGTCCATTTTAATTTTTTTCAGCAGTGGTTTGTAGTTTTCAGTGTACAGGTCTTGTACATATTTTGTTAATTTGATCTCGGTGTTTCTAATTATTCATTGCTAATTTAGAGATACACAATTGATGTTTAAGGTTAATACCTTATAGCTTGAAACTGCTGAACTCATTTATTAATTCTAGTAGATTTGTTTTAGAACTTTTAGGATCAAGACACCTGGGTGGCTCACAAGTTGAGAGTCTGCCTTCAGCTCAGGGTGTGATCCCAGGGTCCTGGAATCAAGTCTCACGTCAGACTCCCTGCGAGGTTCCTACCTCTCCTTCTACCTATGTCTCTGTGTCTCTCATTGACTTGAGATCTTTCTTCCTTTTTTTTTTTAGATTTTATTTATTTATTCATGAGAGAGAGAGAGAGAGAGAGAGGCAGAGACACAGGCAGAGGTTGAAGCAGGCTCCATGTAGAGAACCCGACGTGAGACTTGATCCTGGGTCTCCAGGATCACGCCCTGGGCTGAAGGCGGCTGCTAAACCGCTGAGCCACCCAGGGTGCCCTTTCTTCCTTTTTAATATAAAAAAAATAATGCTATAAATTTTTCTACAACCACTGCTTCGTCCCCAAACTTTGGTATGTTATGTTTTTATTTTAATTCAGTTGAAAGTATTTTCTAATGATTCTTTTGAATACTTTGGTGATCTATAGTTTATGTAGAAGTAAGGTGTTCAATTTCCAATTATGTGAGGATAATTCAGATATCATTCTGTTATCAATTTCTTAATTCTGCTGTGTTCAAATAACATACTTGTGTGATTTCAATCCTTTTAATTACTAAGATTCATTTTATGTCCCAGAATATGGTCCATCTTTACTGAATGTTCTGTGAACATTAAAGAAATGTATATCCTGTTGTTATTGGGTGGAACATTCTCTAACTATTAATTAGGTAAAATTAGTTGAGAATCTTCTTCGTATCTTCCATATACTTACTCATATTCCAGATTCATGTTCCATCGATTATTGACAAAAGACTGTTAAAATCTCCAATAACATCTCTGGATTTTTTTCAGTTCAGTTTTGTGTGCTTAATGATTTTACTCCTTTATTATTATTAAAAGTCCCTCTTTATTCCAAGTAATATTCCTTGTTCTAAGATCTACTTCATCTAATATAAATATCGCTTTTTGGGAAGCCTGGATGGCTCAGCAGTTGAGCATCCACCTTCGGCTCAGGTCATGATCCCAGGCCTGGGGATCCAGTCCGGCATTGGGCTCCCTGCGGGGAGTCTGCTTCTTCTGCCTATGTCTCTGCCTCTCTTTATCTCTGTCTCTTATGAATAAATAAATAAAATCTTTAAAAAAAGATAGTTTTCCAGCTTTCCATTGCTTAGTATCTGCATAGTATATTTTTCCTCATTCTTTTACCACTAATCTATTTATATATAAATTTAATTTTGAAATACTTTTTTTCCATTCCAATTTTAAATCCATTAAGATTTTCAGAGACTGTACATAAAATTTATAGATTTAGTGAGAAAGTTCAGCTCCATGATATTGACCCTTCTCATCTAAAATAAATAATTCTCCATTTATGCAAAACTTTTTTTTATAATTCTCATGAAAACTTTAGATCTTTTATAAATATATTTTTCACGTCTATTGCCTAGTTTATTCTTGTGTTTGTTTAATATATAGTGCTATTATGAATGATTTCATATATATATATACACAACATATACTATACATTGCATATATGTATTTTTAATCTTGCATTGAAAAGCAAAATGTGCATTTAAAAAGTACAGGAAAAATAACCAATATTAATGAAGTGTATACTCGTTTATCACCATTGAAATCAAGATATAACAATCTCAGTGTTTCAGAAACCCATTTATGTGTTCCTCCCTGGTCGTCACCTCTTCTTCCTCCCAGAAATGATCAGCAACTTGATGTGTGAATATCATCCTCTTGCCTTTATTTATTCTATCATTTATGGTACAACTCTAAATAATACAGTTTAGTTTTGTTTTTAAAGTGAAATAGCCATTATGTATTCTATCTAAACTTATGTATTCTGTCTAAATAGCCATTATATATTCTATATAAACTATATAAACTAATTAATTTGTTACCATAATACTTTAGTTAATACTCTTCAACATTTTATTTGAATTTCTTTCTTTTTTAAAGAAATAATTTGTTTTATGTCATCAGTAAATTATGTTATTTATCTTCTCCTTTCCAATGTTTAAATGTATAGGGTTATTTCCAACTAACATTGAATAAAAGTGAGAAAACAGTGATAAATAATGGTGATAGTGAGGATCCTCATTTTTTTCCTGATAATGGCTGTACTTTTAGTGTTTCATCATTATTATGATTCTACTGGTTGTTTTAAGATATATGCTTATCAAGTAAAGCTTTATTCTTTTATTCTTACTTTCCAAGAGATGTTTTTCACAAAGAATATAAAATGTTATCATGTGACATTTTAGTGTCACTCAAGGCAATCGTTGGTTTTGTTATTTTGAGTGCTAAATAAAATTTATAGGTGCAGTTGGAGAGAAAATTTATTTTATTCTATTGATATTGCCTCCTGGAAACATCATATTCCCTAACTTAATATTCTTCTGGAAAATTGAGTAGTTTTCTCTTTACTTCTTACTCCATATTTCTTAAATTTACATGGAGTAATTCAATATTTCTTGCAGGTATTGTGAATGAGGTCTTTTAAAGTTATAATTTATAACTGAATTTTATAAATTTAATTTATAATTGGCCTCTAAAATGACCTCTTTTATTAGATGTAACAGTTTTTAAATTTATTTCTTCTTAAGTTTTTTCAATAAGTAATCATAGCATCTGTAAATAATAACTATTTTTATTTTTCCTTATAAATATTTCTGGTTTTATGACTTCTCCTTCTGTTCCAGTGCAGGTAACAGGGACCAGAATTACTCTCCCACCTTAAATAATTATAAAACTGGACAAAATATATAAAACTATGACCTTTTTAAACTTTATTTTTATTTTCCCAGCTTTACTAAAGTATTATTGAGAAATTTAAAATGTACGTATTTGGTTTCTTAATGGAAGTATACTTAATATACAATATTAGTCTCCTCAGGCAAGGACAACAAAAGTAAAAATAAACAGGTGGGACTACAGCAAACTAAAAACCTTCTGCACAGCAAAGAAGCCATAAATAAAATGAAAAGGCAACCTACTGAATGGGAGAAAATATTTGAAAAATTTATATATATTTCTTATGATTTGATATACATTGTGAAATAATGACCATTATCAAGGTAATTCATACACCTATCATCTTACACAGTTACCCTTTTCATTTGTGTGTGTTTGGTGAGAACACTCAAGCTCCACCCTCTTAGCAAATTTCAAGTGTATAATACAATATGATTAACTTCAGTGACTAGAGCTCGAGAAGTTATTCATATTATAACTGAAAGTTTGTACCTTTTGGTCAACATCTCCCTATTTCCACTCTTCTGTACCAACACCTGATAACTACCACTCTGCTCTTATTTTTTTATGAGTTTCACTCTTTTATATTCCTCATAAAAGTGAGATCATGTCATGCATATTTGCATGGGTTTCTGGAACACTAAGAATGTTATATCTTGACCTTAGTGGTGGTTAAATGAGTGTTTACTTCAAAAATATTAGTTATGTTTTTCTGCACTTTTATATGCATATTTTATTTTTCATTACAAGATTAACTCTGTGTACATATATATAATCATTCATAATGTCATATGTAAAAAGCACAAGAATAAACAATAAATGTGAAAAACATGTTCATGTTCATAAGAAATCTAAGCTTTTCATGAAAATTATTTTTTTCATGAAAATTATTTTTATGGGGATCCCTGGGTGGCGCAGCGGTTTGGCGCCTGCCTTTGGCCCAGGGCGCGATCCTGGAGACCCGGGATCGAATCCCACATCGGGCTCCCGGTGCATGGAGCCTGCTTCTCCCTCTGCCTGTGTCTCTGCCTCTCTCTATCTCTCTCTGTAACTATCATAAATAAATAAAAAAGAAAATAAAAAAAAAAAGAAAATTATTTTTAAAAAGTTTTGCATAGGGACGCCTGGGTGGCTCAGTGGTTGAGCATATGCCTTCGGCTCAGGGCATGATCCTGGGGTCCTGGAATCAAGTCCTGCATCTGGCTCCCTGCAGATGCCTATGTCTCTCTCTGCCTATGTCTATGCCTCTTGCTCTGTGTCTTTCATGAATAAATAAATAATTTTTTAAAGTTCTGCATAAATGGAGATTTACTTATTTTATTTTTTTACCTTAAATTCTTTTTTAAATTTATTTTTATTTTTTTATTCCCATTTTATTTTATTTTTTTTAAATTTATCTTTTATAGGTGTTCAATTTACCAACATACAGAATAACCCCCAGTGCCTGTCACCCACTCACTCCCACCCCCCGCCCTCCTCCCCTTCTACCACCCCTAGTTCGTTTCCCAGAGTTAGCAGTCTTTACGTTCTGTCTCCCTTTCTGATATTTCCCACACATTTCTTCTCCCTTCCCTTATATTCCCTTTCACTATTATTTATATTCCCCACATGAATGAGAACATATAATGTTTGTCCTTCTCCAACTGACTTACTTCACTCAGCATAATACCCTCCAGTTCCATCCACGTTGAAGCAAATGGTGGGTATTTGTCATTTCTAATGGCTGAGGAATATTCCATTGTATACATAAATCACATCTTCTTTATCCACTCATCTTTCAATGGACACCGAGGCTCCTTCCACAGTTTGGCTATTGTGGCCATTGGTGCTATAAACATCGGGGTGCAGGTGTCCCGGCGTTTCATTGCATCTGTATCTTTGGGGTAAATCCCCAACAGTGCAATTGCTGGGTCGTAGGGAAGGTCTATTTTTAACTCTTTGAGGAACCTCCACACAGTTTTCCAGAGTGGCTGCACCAGTTCACATTCCCACCAACAGTGTAAGAGGGTTCCCTTTCTCCGCATCCCCTCCAACATTTGTTGTTTCCTGCTTTGTTAACTTGCCCCATTCTCACTGGTGTGAGGTGGTATCTCATTGTGGTTTTGATTTGTATTTCCCTGACGGCAAGTGATGAAGAGCATTTTCTCATGTGCGTGTTGGCCATGTCTATATCTTCCTCTGTGAGATTTCTGTTCATGTCTTTTGCCCATTTAATGATTGGATTGTTTGTTTCTTTGGTGCTGAGTTTAATAAGTTCTTTATAGATCTTGGAAACTAGCCCTTTATCTGATATGTCATTTGCAAATATCTTCTCCCATTCTGTAGGTTGTCTTTTAGTTTTGTTGACTGTATCCTTTGCTGTGCAAAAGCTTCTTATCTTGATGAAGTCCCAATAGTTCATTTTTGCTTTTGTTTCTTTTGCCTTCATGGATGTATCTTGCAAGAAGTTACTGTGGCCAAGTTCAAAAAGGGTGTTGCCTGTGTTCTCCTCTAGGATTTTGATGGAATCTTGTCTCACATTTAGATCTTTCATCCATTTTGAGTTTATCTTTGTGTATGGTGCAAGAGAGTGGTCTAGTTTCATTCTTCTGCATGTGGATGTCCAATTTTCCCAGCACCATTTATTGAAGAAACTGTCTTTGTTCCAATGGATAGTCTTTCCTCCTTTATCGAATATTAGTTGACTATAAAGTTCAGGGTCCACTTCTGGGTTCTCTATTCTGTTCCATTGATCGTGTCTGTTTTTGTGCCAGTACCAAACTGTCTTGATGACCACAGCTTTGTAGTACAACCTGAAATCTGGCAGTGTGATGCCCCCAGCTATGGTTTTCTTCTTTAAAATTCCCCTGGCTATTCGGGGTCTTTTCTGATTCCACACAAATCTTAAAATAACTTGTTCTAACTCTCTGAAGAAAGTCCATGGTATTTTGATAGGGATTGCATTAAACGTGTAAATTGCCCTGGGTAACATTGACATTTTCACAATATTAATTCTGCCAATCCATGAGCATGGAATATTTTTCCATCTCTTTGTGTCTTCCTCAATTTCTTTCAGAAGTGTTCTATAGTTTTTAGGGTATAGATCCTTTACCTCTTTGGTTAGGTTTATTCCTAGATATCTTATGCTTTTGGGTGCACTTGTAAATGGGATTGACTCCTTAATTTCTCTTTCTTCAATCTTATTGTTAGTGTATAGAAATACCACTGATTTCTGGGCATTGATTTTGTTACCTGCCACACTACCGAATTGCTGTATGAGTTCTAGCAATCTTGGGGTGGAGACTTTTGGGTTTTCTATGTAGAGTATCATGTCATCAGCGAAGAGGGAGAGTTTGACTTCTTCTTTGCCAATTTGAATGCCTTTAATGTCTTTTTGTTGTCTGATTGCTGAGGCTAGGACTTCCAGTACTATGTTGAACAGCAGTGGTGAGAGTGGACATCCCTGTCTTGTTCCTGATCTTAGGGGAAAGGCTCCCAGTGCTTCCCCATTGAGAATGATATTTGCTGTGGGCTTTTCGTAGATGGCTTTTAAGATGTCGAGGAATGTTCCCTCTATCCCTACACTCTGAAGAGTTTTGATCAGGAATGGATGCTGTATTTTGTCAATGCTTTCTCTGCATCTAATGAGAGGATCATATGGTTCTTGGTTCTTCTCTTGCTGATATAATGAATCACATTGATTGTTTTACGGGTGTTGAACCAGCCTTGTGTCCCGGGGATAAATCCTACTTGGTCATGGTGAATAATTTTCTTAATGTACTGTTGGATCCTATTGGCTAGTATCTTGTTGAGAATTTTTGCATCCATGTTCATCAGGGATATTGGTCTGTTAATTCTCCTTTTTGGTGGGGTCTTTGTCTGGTTTTGGAATTAAGGTGATGCTGGCCTCATAGAACGAATTTGGAAGTACTCCATCTCTTTCTATCTTTCCAAACAGCTTTAGTAGAATAGGTATGGTTTCTTCTTTAAACGTTTGATAAAATTCCCCTGGGAAGCCATCTGGCCCTGGACTCTTGTGTCTTGGGAGGTTTTTGATGACTGCTTCAATTTCCTCCCTGGTTATTGGCCTGTTCAGGTTTTCTATTTCTTCCTGTTCCAGTTTTGGTAGTTTGTGGCTTTCCAGGAATGCGTCCATTTCTTCTAGATTGCCTAATTTATTGGCGTATAGCTGTTCATAATATGCTTTTAAAATCGTTTGTATTTCCTTGGTGTTGGTAGTGATCTCTCCTTTCTCATTCATGATTTTATTAATTTGAGTCTTCTCTCTCTTCTTTTTAATAAGGCTGGCTAATGGTTTATCTATCTTATTAATTCTTTCAAAGAACCAACTCCTGGTTCTGTTGATCTGTTCCACAGTTGTTCTGGTCTCGATTTCGTTGAGTTCTGCTCGAATCTTTATTAACTCTCTTCTTCTCCTGGGTGTAGGATCTATTTGCCGTTTTTTCTCTAGCTCCTTTATGTGTAAGGTTAGCTTTTGTATTTGAGTTCTTTCCAGTTTTTGAATGGATGCTTGTATTGCGATGTATTTCCCCCTTAGGACTGCTTTTGCTGCATCCCAAAGATTTTGAACGGTTGTATCTTCATTCTCATTAGTTTCCATGAATCTTTTTAATTCTTCCTTAATTTCCTGGTTGACCCTTTCATCTTTTATCAGGATGGTCCTTACCCTCCACGTGTTTGAGGTCCTTCCAAACTTCTTGTTGTGATTTAGTTCTAATTTCAAGGCATTAAGGTCTGAGAATATGCAGGGGACGATCCCAATCTTTTGGTATCGGTTCAGACCTGATTTGTGACCCAGTATGTGGTCTATTCTGGAGAAAGTTCCATGTGCACTTGAGAAGAATGTGTATTCAGTTGAGTTTGGAAGTAAAGTTCTGTAGATATCTGTGAAATCCATCTGGTCCAGTGTATCATTTAAAGCTCTCGTTTCTTTGGAGATGTTGTGCTTAGAAGACCTATCGAGGGTAGAAAGAGCTAGATTGAAGTCACCAAGTATAAGTGTATTATTATCTAAGTATTTCTTCACTTTGGTTAATAATTGATTTATATATTTGGCACTCCCGCATTCGGGGCATATATATTGAGGATTGTTAAGTCCTCTTGTTGGATAGATCCTTTAAGTATGATATAGTGTCCCTCTTCATCTCTCACTACAGTCTTCGGGGTAAATTTTAGTTTATCTGATATAAGGATGGCTACCCCTGCTTTCTTTTGAGGACCATTTGAATGGTAAATGGTTCTCCAACCTTTTATTTTCAGGTTGTAGGTGTCCTTCTGTCTAAAATGAGTCTCTTGTAGACAGCAAATAGATGGGTCCTGCTTTTTTATCCAGTCTGACACCCTGCGCCTTTTGATGGGGTCATTAAGCCCGTTCACGTTCAGAGTTACTATTGAGAGATATGAGTTTAGTGTCATCATGATATCTATTCAGTCCTTGTTTTTGTGGATTGTTCCACTGAACTTCTTCTTAAAGGGGAATTTTAAGAGTCCCCCTTAAAGAGCTGGTTTAGAGGTCACATATTCTTTCAGTTGCTGCCTGTCTTGGAAGCTCTTTATCTCTCCTTCCATTTTGAATGAGAGCCTTGCTGGATGAAGTATTCTTGGTTGCATGTTCTTCTCATTTAGGACCCTGAATATATCCTGCCAGCCCTTTCTGTCCTGCCACGTCTCTGTGGAGGGGTCTGCTTTTACCCTAATACTCCTCCCCATAAAAGTCAGGGATTTCTTGTCCTTTGCTGCTTTAAGGATCTTCTCTTTATCTTTGGAATTTGCAAGCTTCACTATTAAATGTCGAGGTGTTGAACGGTTTTTATTGATTTTAGGGGGGGAATCTCTCTATTTCCTGGATCTGAATGCCTGTTTCCCTTCCCAGATTAGTAAAGTTTTCAGCTAGAATTTGTTCAAATACATATTCTGGCCCTCTGGCCCTTTCGGCGCCCTCGGGAACACCAATTAAACGTAGGTTTTTCTTCCTCAGGCTGTCGTTTATTTCCCTTAATCTATCTTCATGGTCTTTTAATTGTCTCTTTTTTCCTCAGTTTCCCTCTTTTCTATCAACTTGTCTTCTATGTCACTCACTCATTCTTCCACCTCGTTAACCCTCGTCGTTAGGACTTCTAGTTTGGATTGCATCTCATTCAATTGATTTTTAATTTCTGCCTGATTAGCTCTAAATTCTGCAGTCATGAAGTCTCTTGAGTCCTTTATACTTTTTTCTAGAGCCACCAGTAGCTGTATAATAGTGCTTCTGAATTGGCTTTCTGACATTGAATTGTAATCCAGATTTTGTAACTCTGTGGAAGAGAGGACTGTTTCTGATTCTTTCTTTTGATGTGAGGTTTTCCTTCTAGTCATTTTGCTCAGTGCAGAGTGGCCAAAAGCAAGTTGTATGGGGAAAAGGAGAAAAAGAGAGGAGAGAAAGAAGGAAAGAAAAGAGAAAGAGGAAAAAAAAGGAAGAAAAAAGAAAAAAGAAGAAAAAGAGAAAAAGAAAGAAAGGAAAAAAGTGGTGGGGGAAGGAAACAAATCAAAAAGCAAAATAAAACAAAACAAAACAAAACAAAAAAAGAAAAAGAAAAAGAGAACCACAGGGGAGTATCTTCTGATTCTGTATACTTTAAGTCCCTTGACTTCCCCTGGAACTTGTCCTTCTAGCTGGTCTTCTGGGGGAGGGGCCTGTTGTGCTGATTTTCAGGTGTTAGTCCTTGGGGGAGCTGCTCTGCCCCCTGCCTGGTGCAGGGCTCAGTAGGGGTTGTTTACCCCGTGAGGCCCCCGGAGGAACAACCCCAGTGGCGGGGCCAGCTCTGGAAACCTGGAGTCAGCCCCCGCAGTAGCTCCGGAGCTCTCGGTCTGCAGGGCCTGGAGGCTCCGGGGCGGGGCCGCTGATCTCAGCTGGGGCAGGAGCGTCCTTGCTCTCCTGGGCCCTCCCGGCCTCTGCCTGTCCCGGGGGGAGGCCGGATCCTGGGCTGTGTCCGGGTGTCCTGTGCTCTGGGGCCTGCGCTGTTGGATTTGCGCTCCCGGCCCCGCAGCCCCCTCTGCAGAGCTGCTGCCCGAGCCCCCTCCGAGCTGCTCCCGGAGCCGTGCAGCCCCCTGCGCACGGATCCTCTTCCTCCACCCGAGCCCGCCCGAGCCCGCCCGAGCCCGCCCGAGCCCCCCTAACTGCCCCCGCCCCACAGCCCCCTCCGCGGAGCCGCACCCGAGCCCCCCCCCCAAGCTGCCCCCGCCCTGCAGCCCCCTCCGCGGAGCCGCCCCCGAGCCCCCCAGAGCTGCTCCCGCCCCGCAGCCCCCTCCGCGGAGCCGCCCCCCGAGCCCCCCGAGCTGCTCCCGCCCCGCAGCCCCCTCCGCGGAGCCGCCCCCGAGCCCCCCGAGCTGCTCCGGGTCCCGCCGTGCGCGCTGCAGCCCTTAGGGAGCTCGGCGCACTGTCCCGGGGCGCAGGTGTCTGTTGGAGTCCCCGGGAGCCCGAGGGCACCCCCGCCCTCCTGGGTCCTGCTCCACCTCCCCGCGAGCCCCTTTCCGCCCGGGAAGGTCGGTGCAGCTCCTGCTCCTCCGGGACGGGGCTCTCCTGTCCTGGGGACACTCGCCCCGGCCTCAGCCCGGCTCCTCGCGGGCCCCTCCCCCTTGGAGGCCTTTTGTTTCTTCCTCTTTCCCCGTCTTCCTACCTTGATAGAAGCGCGAACTCTTCTCACTGTAGCATTCCAGGTGTTCTCTCTTTAATTCTCAGGCCGAATTCATAGATTGTCAAGATAATTTGAAGGTTTTCTAGATAATTTGGTGGAGACAGGTGATTTGGAGACCCTGCTCTTCTGCCATCTTGCCCCTCCTCCTCAGATTTACTTATTTTAGATGAGAAGGATCAATATCATGGAGCTGAAGCTTCTCACTAAATGTATAAATTTTATGAACAGTCTCTGAAAATCTTAATGGATTTAAAATTAGAATGGAGCAAAAGTATTTCAAAATTAATCTGAAAAGCTAAATATTATAGGGACATGCCCTGTCTATTATTAATATTTATTTTAAGCACTATTAAGAGACTAGATATATAGATGTATGATATTTAATGTATAAAAACAATAATACTTCAAATTGATGGAGAAAGTAAGAGAGTCATAATAGTATTAGGAAAATTCAGGGAAAATAAACCTCTAAATGAATAATGACTGACTTCTAGATTATAAGAAAATACTATAAAAGCATTTTTAAATAATTCTATAATTTTAGAGAACAGAAAAACCTTATAGCAGAAAGGATCTCAGAAAAGAGTCATAAATTTTTCTGAATATATATTTAAAAATCTGCTTAGTTATATGACCATAATCAAAATTAAAAGTTAAGTAACAATCATGTAGCAAAATGTTAATATCCTCTAACTTATAAAGAATTCTTTCAGTGAAAGAAAGACGAACAATCTACTAGAAAAATGGACAAAGCACATCAGAGAGCAACTTAAAATGAAGAAATGGTAATAGTCAATAAATATTAAATAATAATAGTAAATGTTAAAAACGATCTCACTGAATCTAAGATATATAGTTTAAAATATCTTTCATCTATCTTAGTGGAAGAGATTGAAAATATTATTATATCCAATGTTGACCAAAGTGTGGGAAAATGGATATTTATATACACTGCTGATAAAGACAGGGATTGGTATTTATAAGAGGCAATTTGACAATATGTATACTCTTCTACCCAACAATTCCATGTTTAGAGGAGCATATTAAGGAAATAATTGGACAAGTAAGCAATACTCTATATAAGGATGTTCATCACAGCATTATTATATACAGCAAACAGATAAGAAACAACAAATATTCAACAATAGGGAAATTGTGAAATACACACAATAGAATATCATTTTGTCATTAAAAAATTTTATGAAATATAATGTCGGTGAAAATGGCATGTATTTTATAGTCCCGTTTATTTAAAAAATCATATGCATGTATGCATTGAAAAGTGTTCAGAAGGCTAAGCACCAAAATTCTATTTTTTTAAGCACTAAGATTTTAACATAGTTATCTCTAGGTGACAGGATTTTGACTAATACCTTCTTCTTTATAATTTTCCACTTAATAAAAAAGAATATTAGAAAATATAAACATCAACAAGAAATATTTTCCACCTATTAAGCTGGCAAGAGTTCTGTTTTTGTTTTTTAATGTAAATGCACTGTTGGTGGGAGCATGGGTAGATATGCTGTCTCATACCTACTTGTGAAATTATAAATTGATAAGAATTTTCAGTAAGGCAATTTTTCACATGTATCAAATACAGTATTAAATTTAATTGTGAAAAATCAGCAATTGTATTGATGGTAGATTGATTAAATTATCAGCGTAATAGCCACACAGAGGAATTCTATGCAGACATGAAAAAAGAGGATGCGAGGGCGCGTGGGTGGCTCAGTGGTTGAGCAACTGCCTCCGGCTCAGGGTGTGATCCCAGGGTCCTGGGATCGAGTCCCGCATCGGGCTCCCTGCTTCTCCCTCTGCCTGTGTGTGTTAGTCTCTCTCTCTGTGCCCCTTATGAATAAATAAATAAAATCTTTTTAAAAAATGAGGATGCATGTTTATCCTTAGCAACATGATAGAATATTCATGGCCCATGAGAAAAGTCATATGTAAAAGAGTAAATTTGTGGGATGTAATATAATTAAATATAGATACAATTATATTAATATCAAAGATGTGTTAATAATTGTCTCTAGGTTGTGGACACTGGTGGTTTGAATTTTAATTTTTTTTGTTTATACAATGAAAATAAAACATTGGTAATAAAAGATAATAATGACTTGCGAAGATCTTAGCATCTGCCACTCCCACTCTGTTCTGCTAATACCACCGGTCATGAGTTAGATGGGTACCTAACATACATGGTACTGGTGTCACCTGGCACTGATTAGTAGGCTTTAAGAAAGTAGACAGAAGACAGAAATGAACAGCATGCAAAGCAACAACAACCAAATAAGGACTGCTGACTTCCAGGCAGAGTTTCTGATGTCTGAGTCATTCGACGCTCGAGTTATGTTCACAAGAGACAAGCCTCATTGTGTGTGGATAATTAGAGGTCAGAAAACACATGGGCTCTGAGGTATCTTTGGATTTTATACCTGGCTAGCCATGTAGCTCCCTCAAAAGTGCAAAACTAGCACTCATTCTTTAGTGTGGCTCCATCTTATCAAAACTAGCCACTTGTTACTAAATAAACATCTGGACAATGATGTACAGATGTTTCTTCTGATACATACACCTCAGATAGATTCTCATCCATCTTGAAGCTAGTAAAGGTAAACACCTAACAATTACTTGGGTTAATGTTGCAAGGAGTGTTCAAACCCTCCCATATCTCCGATGCTAGAGAAAAAGCCACAGAACTAACTGCTTGCCTTTTCCTTCTGATATGTGATTGAAGTCATTTGAAAAATCAAATTTCACTCTTTCCTACACACCCCACATTTTATGCATTCTAATATGTGATTAGATTTTGGTGCTTGCCTCATGAGGCTGGGATATTTTCATGTTGCTCACTCTCCTAGGAATACGTTCCCAACCTGTCATTAGCATGAACATCTGGCTTACAGCTAACCTCCTCTGTGAACTCACCTCACCAAACAGATCACTTCTTGCTCCATGTTCCTATAGTTATCTGTTCACAGTTTATATTAGAAGCTAATTCTTATTTCCAAACTAGCATCATTGTAACCTGGCATATAGCTCCACCAGTCATTATTTTATACATAATGAAAGACAGCAGCAAAGATAATTCCATAAATACAAACAATAATGTGCATACATAATCATGATTTCAAAAGGATGCTAGTAGTTTGTTATATTATTTCATGCACATGTACAAACTAGCTTTCTGATATTCCTCTTCCTTCAGTCCTCGTTATAAATATTTTCTCAAAAGCTCAAAAAAAGTGATTGTGAAAGACACTTTAGCTTTCAAGTCTTCAGATTCACTTAAGCTAAAGCACACAATGAAATATATAAAACGAAACCAAACAAGAACACGATTGGCTTGTATTCTTTCTTCGGCTGTGGTTTTATAGTCATTACCTGGCCAATGTTTCTACTCTGATAGGAGTAAGGATTGTAAGATTAGGACTAGGAAGGGATTGTATTTAGCTGAGATTTGGAGAACCACTTAATGAAGCAGACAGTGAAGGAATCAGATTTTGTGTTTTGGGGGGAGGGTTGGGGGCTTGCCTTTGGCAAACATTCTAGTAGTAATAATAGTAATGCCATGTCTCCAAAAGAAAACCGTGATTATGGCTCACATTAGTTTGTATTAGCATCTACAGAAGACAGGTCTCTGCCTGCCAGTGTTCATACACTCATAAGCACAGTAGCAGCTGAGAGAAACCTCTGACTATTTGTTACTTAGTGATACTGCCTCTGGCAGAGTAGAAGCAAGCCTCTCTCTGGGGAAATTGCTGATGTTACTATTTTAATTTGCAAACCACATTTCTCTGGATGATGATGAGATTTCAAATAACCTAGACAAAACAGACCCTAGTTTAACAAGCTGAAAAAATACAAGCAAACAAAAATATTTTTAGCCTTTCTCTCTAATTGTATAATTGAAAAATCAACTCTCCCCAAAGCATCTTGCAAGGGTAATGCCACAGAAACAGGAACCAATTGAAAGCAGCATCCAATCTGAGTCCCAATCTAGTTCGCTCCAAGATTTAACCTAGTGCCACCCAGAACTGAAAGGTAAGTACAAAGGTAGATGGTATTTAAGCACGATGAGGAAATATAGATTTCAAAGAATACTCTAGTTGTAACAGATGTTTCACGTGATACAGCTTGTTTATTATGTCTACTGAATGGAAGATGTAAGAGCATTGAAATGTTTTACCTTTAGAATAATAACCAATTTATGCATGAATTTTATATGCGTATTATGTATTTGTATTATATTCACAAAACACATATTCCAGTAAAGCCAATTAAACTGTAATATGATTTAGTCACATTTATGGGCATGAAAAACATATCAAGACACTATTAAGTCCATCTGTCCAAAATTTACATTGAATAATCCTTGAAATAATATAATTAGAAAATGTGTTTAACTCAAATAAGAAACAAAGCACTATCGAAGATTAGTTATAGGAACAAAATGCTCCTCAATTAAAGCTTTAACTTACATATATTGGAGACAACATAACTATAATTTATTTATGATTATAAATACATACATACATGCATAAAACACATGGACCTGAACCTCCAATTTTGTTATTGAGAAGTCACTCATTATTAATTTTCAATGAATTTAAAGAGTAAAATTTAGGCATAGAATAACTGTGCAATACTATTTGGCATTTACTCATGATCATCATAAGGGCAAAGCAATTAGATGCATAATTTCCTCTAAATTTACACCTTGACAACGTGTGGTGAAGTTTGAGAGCCTGCTGTCTACCCTGGAAATATGCGTTTGACCAATTTTGTCTCGATAAAGCAGATTGTTTCCCTACTGAGAAGAAACATTTCTCCAGATACCTGTACAATATTTACATGACTCATCTTAATCACAAATGCCCTTTCCAATATGGCTGGTTCTTCTTGGCTCTGTTCTGGGAAGAAACAGGTAGGAACTTCTTTTGCCTTTTTCCAGATTCCCTCCTTAGTCCAGGCATATGTTCAGGTGAAAAGGACAATTGCTTAGCTTCTGTTAGCCTCTTCATAGTAATTCAGCTCTTCAAATGCAAAACTCTCCTGTCACTTTCCCAGCCCCCTACATCTACAGATTGGTTTGGTCTCTCATGGATTGGAGTGGAGTAATCCATTGCTTTCCAATTCATGAGCTGGAGCTTCTTGATGAATCTCAAAGATTTTCTTTATTTGATCTAATGACAGGGATTTTCTCACTTTCCTCGGCTGATTTTTCAGTACTGAAAGGAATGTGAAATCCATGGAAGAGAGAGGATGAAAGATGGTTAGGGTGCCCATGCATGTATATGTATGTGCATGTTGATAGATATAAAAATGACTCAGGGCAAAATTATAAATGTTTGAAGCATGATTTACTGAAATTTCTTATCTATGTCTAGTATTTCCTGGGAACTGGCCCCTTCATTCCCCCCGGCTATGTAGTAAAACATGGACTTTGTACCTGGGATAGCCTTCTTAGGGTGACATAACTACAGACTTCTGATATTCCTCAGTACTTATTTGTTTAGCAATTTTACTAACTGCAGCAGAGTAGTAAGAGATATTTGTACTAAGTGATTTCATCCCTCAAATGTGAAAATCTATATATATGGTTGACAGAATGTAGATATATATTGTCTGAGAACAAAGGTGTGGCTCAGGGTTTGAACAGAAAGTTAATTCTCCATCTTCTCTGCTTTCTCTTGTATTCCAACAAGTTGATACATTAAATTCAATCTAACTTAAACTTTCACTGAGCCTACGATTCTGTTCCCAAGGTTCTCAATGTCAAAAGACTGAAAACAAATCTAAGAAGCATTGGTACAAGCAACATAGCAGGCCGGCAGAGACCTGCCTTAAGTGTAGAGAGTAGAAAGAAAGTCTAGACCATTTCCAGATGGGTATTGAGGAGGAAAGAAAGCCAATTTTCTCCTTAACCAAAGAATTGTGAGTAGACCAAAAACCCATGTTAGACAGCAGCATTAGGTTGAAAATTGCTCCTGATGACATCAAACTCAATATAGCAGAGCAAAGGGAACACAAGTATGAATATTTACCACCCAAGGAATTTGGAAGACCTTATGAAAGTTTCATGGAGAGTGAGACTTTGTGAATTTGTATATAATGGTTCAAAATTTAAATATTCCACATAGAAAAAAAAATGCAGTGTTAAAAATGGCCTTTCTCTATGAAAACATTACTTCATCAGTAAAAGGCTAACGTTTGTCAAAGATAGAAAAAGTACGGACAATTTTAAAGGGCAATAGCTATTCTCAAGATAATTTTGCAAAGTAGAGGCATCTGAAGAAGGCAGAAGTTGTGGGGAGGAGAGGGGAGAGACAAAACAGCGTAATAGAGAAAATTAACTTACTAACATTCGGCATTAAATTTGAAAGAAAGACAAAAGATAAGGTATTCAAGCCAATGAGCATTGGAGTCCACTGAGAAATGTCAGCAACAAAAGGAAGCTTCCAGTAACAGTGTGTCATAAAAGCTGACTGATGGATGTTAGGATCAGAGCGTCAGGAGAGGAAAACCACTGAGCAGAATTTGTTGCCCATTGTTAATTCTCCCCCAGAGTTAACCTAACATCTGACTTCTCATCCTTACCAGTCAGGGTCTAATCAGGAGACAAGACCACATGAGCTACTTTCATCAGGGCCAGCTTCATAGTCAAGTGACAAATGTACTCATATAGGAGCCCATGCTCAAGTTCCACACTTGAAATTTAATACTGTGTAACTGCTACAATGAAATTCTTGATAATTTTACCTTTGAATTCATGTTTTGTAAGTGGGACAATGAAGTCAGACAATGGTATAATAAAGCATGTTCCAAAGGCTTAGAGCCTCAGCTGACATGGTCCTGCCTCTTGCTACCTCTCCAGATTGATTTCTCAGCCTCCCTCCCATTCCTCACTCTGGTACTCCAGACCCTAATTGGCCTCTCTTTCCCCATCCCTGCCCAATGACTGCTGCTTCTCTACCCCTGGCATAGTTCTGGGCAGGGAGGCAGGAAAATCAGGGTTCGGCACATGTATCCCACAGACTCATGGGGCCTCCCTAAGCTGACTGGCTCTGTCTATGAGCCTCTTTCCCACCTCCATCTATATACTGAGTACAGGATTTTGAACCTTCATGCTGAAGTTTAAAGAAATTTGAGGGCCATTCATCTGCTGTGGGTTAGTTGACAGCTCCATGAAAAAAGGTGTCACCTGGCTTGGTTGGTCTGGTCCAGGGTGTGACACATCAGTTCAGCAGTCAGTGAGAGGTGATATCCAATAGCCATCAAGCCCAGCCACTGTAGATCCTGGGCTTCTGTGAGAGTTGTACCACCATGAGCATATCTGCATGGCTGCAAGCCCTCCCTTAACTGACTCTGTGCCTGGAGATACCCTCTCCCCAGCTCTCCAGACTTCCTAAATCTCATTTGTTTCTTCCAGCCAATTCAAGTTATTCTCCAGGAATGAACCGCAAAATACAAATTGTTCAATGTTGGGAATTCCACATTGGAATAAATGGTCTGATAGTTATACTTAAAACTGGCATTGTACACTATAAAGATGAGTGGTCAAACTATTTTTTAAATTTAAATTTTATTTTTACTTAGGATGAAAATGAATAGAAAATAACACTATGACAAGTTGAGAGAGAGACCAAAGTAGAAAAAGATCTTACTATGTAACTTTACTGGCTCTTTTACCCCACTTTTTGAATAAGGCCTGCATTTTCTTCTTGCATTAATCCCCAAATCATGCAACTGGCTGAGAATTTAATATGAAGAATCGTTACCCAGGTATTTGAGAACTGAAAAGGCAAAAAGGGAAATGAGGTATAATGGAGATAGAAATGACAGGAAATGCCTATCATCTTTATGGAGGAAGGAACATAGAGAAGAGGTTACGGTTATCAAAATTTAAACACTTGGAGGAAAAGCCCCACAGAATGAAAACTCAACCTTTGAGAAGTCAGCACTGTTTAACAGGTGCTAGACATCACTACTGTTCAGGAGAGCATTCTGCAATGATAGGAATGGTTTATGCTCTCAGTATATGACTATTGAACCTTGAAATGTGCCAGAGAAACTGAATTTTAAAATGTTATTTAACATTAATTACTTTTAATTTGCATAGGTAGTTAGCTAGTGGCTACTATATTATTTAACATAGTGCTAGAGCCTCTGAATTCAGAGGAGGAATCTGTTGGCTATGAAATACAGACTTTGGAGGAAGATGTACTGGCCAACTGGTGTTAGTGGCTCTGGAGCATGTGACGAAGATGACTGTGAGAATTGAGAAGATTAAAGAATTAATCAACAGCAGCTACTGGAGTGAACTGCAGCCACTGGTGTGAAGAGGCACTGCTACGGTGATATGGTCAAGAACAGAGAGTTACAGAAATGAGTAAGTCCCTTCTTCCTCCTAGAGGTTTCCAGCATCCCTCTAGTGCCCCTATTGGGAGTGTCTGGGAGGACACCAACTAGGAAAGGAAAAGAGAAAATTGCAGAAATGTAGTGTGAATAAGCATCACAAAGCTGGAACTAGAATGGGGGAAAGATGCTAGCACATCATCGCGGAATTTTCTTTGGACTATGACTTCTGGAACTTTTTAGATAAAATTGTGTTCCCTGTTCACGAACTTTTGTACCATCCTCATCTCCAACTTGGCTTCTCTTCTCAGCCTGCACTTCTTTCTAATAGTGTATACACCTTGCTCAATGGGCACTGCCCTTGCTCAACTCTTAGATGTATTTCAGCTCAGTCCCCAGCATGTGACAACTTGTGACAAGTAAAAAACAAAACAAAACAAAACAAAACAGAAACTACTAAAACATGAGTGAATATCTCAAATGTGAAGGAGGAAAAAGCAATGATAGTCTGAGGGAGGTTAGCCTGTGCAAAAATTGCCCTTTTCATCTCTAACCATTTTTTTTTCTTGAATAACCCAATCCTGATTCCATATCTACAAAGACAGTTTCTTGTAATTTGTAATCTTGTAATTGCAACTTACAACTTGAATGTGGTTAGTGCTAAAATGTACAGGGCAAACTAGATATTCCTTGGGAAATTCTTAGGTGATTAAAAACCTAGCCCCAGGAATTGGGCTCATCTGATATTGATAAACTCTATTTCTCACACTCATGGGACTTGAGAATTAGTAAGAAATTTAGAAATTAAAAAATAAAGAGATTATCATTCATAGAGATTTGACTCTCTAAAGCAGACCAGGACAATATTTTGATTTGTCTTCTATCTTGGTCACTTGAAACAAAAAAAAAGCTTTAGGAGCTTGTGTATCTGAACTAAAGATATGCCCCAGTTCATCTCAATTTGTCCCTAAAGAACAATTAATTCCATGTATCCTGAAACTGGCATTTTTACTTCAAAAATGCTTGTTACCAGCACCTATTTACTAAGACTCTGTGAAGTGATACTCCAGTCTATTATACTCCATGGTATTAGTTCTTCTCTTTAATATTTATCACTTCCCAACTTTGAAAGTTGACTATGTGTAGTCACATTACCCTCTTTTCCCAAAATGTGTCACAGTACATGCTGTTTCTCAAAGGGTTAAATTAAACTCTGTGTCCTGTGTCAGACAGGAGAAAACAGTACTCACTTGAGAAGAAAAAATTACCCTCCTGAATCATAAATGCAACTTTTCTTGGTGTTTATGAGGGCTTCACAAAACATAAGAGATGAATCTAAGCTGTACAATTTCATGAGAGATTAGCTTTATTCTAATACAGAAATTCTACTGAGGGTCAAATATAACAATCAAATTTTCAGTACATTTTTTCATATAAGAATTTCTCCAAAATAATATTTTATTTCATCCTATTATTATTTCGAAAGACCTTATATAAATTAAAATCTAGGGTTATAAGTGAGATATCAATTAACATAAGAATCAATTTAATGGTAATTTAAATAGCTAACTGTTATAATTTTTGCATAATGAAGTGGCCTCTGGGCTTGAAGTCCTAATCATGTCTAATTAATTTAAAGGATGTTACTTTTTATTATCACTGAAATTTCTGACAGGTGATAAAACATTTAGGGTTGCCATCACAAACTTTTTACATCAGCTTTACTGTAAGTTGACAAGCCATAGATCATCCCTCTGAAAATGACTATTTAGGAAAAAAAAAGCTCAACTACATTTGTGAAGTTATAGCATGGAACTGCTATTTTATCCATGAAAAGAAAAGCAATTCTATTCTCTAAGATAATAAAAGAGTTGACATTTTATTTTCATGATCTCAATAGCTGTAATCAACCTTCATAGGGAATAATCAATTTCAATTTCAGAAAATAATCTTCATAACCTCTTGAGTTTATATAGTACCTATATTGCCAGAAACATTAATATACTTACCATTGTCAATATAAAAAAAGTCTTGATCTTGTGAGGATCAGATAGCAAATAAATCTAACTGCAAGTGGATTAGCTAAAGGGCTTGTCATTTCTTTAAAATAGAACGTTAAAATATCTACCATTAAAGGCATTCTCAGTAATGTAAAATAATGTGAAGAAAATTACTCTAGATTCTATGGTCATTGAAAAACCAAATCCAAAGCATGGAAAGCAAATAGATAAGTTTGAAGCAGATACAGGCTAACATGTGATTCACGTGATGATGGAAAGTGAAAGTCTCCAGCCAGCATGACCCAAGATCTGTACTACAGGGCTGTTCTTTTAAAGAGAAAGAAAAGAATTATTTTAGAAATCCCTACGAGGGATTTTTATGTAAGATAAGCATAGTCTGAAAACAGAGTGAGCAGTGAGTAGCTATAATCTGAAGGTCAGTCTGCTAGGAAGCATTTGTTAGAATGGAGGGAGAAGAGATGAAGGAAGCAAGCCACACATTGAGGAATCATGGCAACACAGTCAAGAACATGGACTTGGGCTCTGGCTATGGGACCTTGGGGTTCTTCAACCTCTTTGTATCCCAGCTCTTGCTCTGTAAAATGTGACTTCTGACAGGTGACACCTTCCCAAGTGGTTGTAAGGGGAATTTAATTAATGAATATGTGTAATTTAGAATAGTGCCAGATACATAGTAGTGTTTCATCCATGTTTGCTGTTATTGTAAGTCTTAGGCAAAGCCACTCAGGATAGTCCAAGAATTTCTGGAGCTCTCAGCTTATAGTAAGAACATGCTTTACCTTGGGTTCAAATGTGATCTGCCTAGACTCAGGCTTAGTCAACTCTGATACCTAAAAGATAGTAAAAGCAACTTATGGTGGTAACAAAATAAAAGCCCTGGACTACAAGTCACAAGGCCACTGACCTCTCATTTATTTTTGTAAGCTTTAGGAGATATGAAAAGAACAAGAGCTTTAGGGTCAGTCAAAGCAATTTGAATGCCATTTTCACCAGTTTTGGCTGTTTGACCTTGGACAAGGAGTTCACCTTGGACAGTGTCTTCATCCATAAAACAGGGATGATAATACTTAATTCTTTTATAAATAAATAAAATAAATGTATTAAATATTTAGCAGAATACCAGGCTTGTCAATCGTGACCTGTTAATTCTATTCATTTTCTCTTTTCTGAGCCTCAATTTTCATCTGTACAATGGAGATGTTAATATCCAAAATAAGATAATATTGACACCATTTTTTCCCTAATTTCTCCACTGTCTTTTCAAGATTTACACTGATACACAAACATTTTTGTGACTGCTGCCATTTCCTTGTTATATAGTTTTTGCAGCACATGACATTTAACCCACAAAGCATATATAGCACAAGTCAGCTAAGCTTAGGTTATCCTCGGGGTAGAGAATCTCAGAAAGCCACTAATGAGAAAAAACAGTAGCAAATAAGGAGAATAAGGAAGAAGAGTCCTTTTGGCCTTATTCAGATCAGGAGACACTGTTTTCCTTCTTAAGAAGAAAAAGAAATAGACTTGAGAATGAAAGCCTGTGTAACTGCTCCTATTACAATAGGATATATCTTCCACAGAGAACATGCAGTGGAAGCCGTATAGACCTTCCTAAATTCCTGAAAAGTGCGAGATCTGTGAAATAGCCAGAGAAAGAACAATTTAAAACAACAACATAAAACAATATCATTACTAGAAACCTGTCTCTGAGCAGTGTGTTAGTGAGTCAGGGTAGGAAATTTCTTCTTCACATTTAGAATTCAGCGTTGTTCAATTACCTGTAGGTAAAATCTAGGCTCAAAATGTTTTGTAATTAACAATGGGATAACATATGCCTGATTTGGGGGCTCCTATAACCCCCTTCAGATTCCCTGGCAGAAAGTTTTACTTGACTGAGGTCATTTTTTCCACTGACTCCTGGCCTTCAGAATAATTCTCAACACATTTCAGGGCAGCTCCTTTCCTAGGGAATGACCAGAAAAGAGGACCAAAGTGGGGATTCAAAGTAGACACTGGGGGTAAGACCAAAACCGCATCTATCTCTCCTCCTCTCTAGCTTTACCCACATCCCTGTGACCTCCTAATCTCTCCAGGGTTGCTAAATTGGGTAATGTAGCATTTGGTTACTCAACAGTAGAGGAAAGCAGTTACTAAAATCAGGCCCAGTGTCATGGCACAAGGCTGCCATAAATTCTACAAGGAAAGAACTCCCCCTTGCTAATCTACCTAGAAATGCTAATGCATTATTAGTGGTGCTGCCAATCCTGCACTAATTCAGGGCTTCACTGTCTCCCAAGTGGACTTGTAATAGCCTCCTTAGAGAGTGGTTTTCAAAAATTGCTGTGTATAAAAGTTATCTTGGGAACTTTAAAAAAGTTCTAATGCCCAGGGTACACTCTAGACTGATTAACTCCAAATCTCTACAGGTAGGATCCAAGCATATTTCTATTTCTATTTCTTTCTTTCTTTCTTTCTTTCTTTCTTTCTTTCTTTCTTTCTTTCTTTCTTTCTTTCTTTCCTTCTTTCTTTTTTTGCATAAGTAGTTTTCAAAGCTTCTCGGGTGATCCCTATGTTCAGACAAGCTTGAGAATCAAGGTTCTAAACAGTTCATTGTCTCTAATTTAGTATCCCTGTGGCCCATCCTCTATTATCCAAGAATAACAAAATTTACCTGCAAAAAAATCTTTTTAAAAGCTCCTATTACCTACAACAGTATTCTTGAAGTATGGACTGCTGACCAACAGAATAACCTGGCCAGTTTATGAAAATACAGATTCCAGCCCCCATTTCACAGTGGGGGATGAGGGTAATAATTTTCATTTTTTAAACAGCCATGCCAGATGATGTCCATGAATCTTAAATTTGAGAACCACTGATCTCCAGAATAAAGGTCAAATCCTTTAATATGGACCTTATTACTGTCCTGGCCTGGCCTTCCAGATCCTATTTTGCTGAATCCCCTAGAGTTTGCTCTCATTCCAGGACCCCACGCTCCAACAATCCCAAATTTGTCTCTCAACGTATTGCCCCCTCCACCTAGAATATCCTTAGGTAAATCACTTACCCTCTCTGAGCCTGTTTTCTCATCTGTAAAATGGGGATTATAATATGCATCCTTGGGGCTGTTTGAAGATTAACTGAAATAATATATTTGCAAATGTCTAGCTCTAGGCCTCGTCCAAAGTAAACGCTTAATACTCATTCACTCACTAATTCCAGAACTTGTGAATTCAGAGTGCATGGGCAGAGTTGTATTTAAATAATGCTGAAGAAGTATTGACTGCAGAGCCACTGTCTGAACCTGGGAATGCCAATCCCACTACACCAGAATAAGCATATTTGTAATATGAAGAAAATAAGTTGGGGGAGAAATTGCCATACTCTTAGGATTTCACAGGCCACCATCGAAAGTACTAAAAAAATAAAATAATCCCTCAAAAAACGGGATGCCTGATCTCCTTAGCTCCAAGGCAGCTTATTCAAGAGTGAAGTTTTAAGAAGTGAATAAATTAATGGCCACATTAAACACTAGGTTAAATTCAGTCCCTGGCCTAAAGGTCCTTGCAATCTAAAGGAAACAGCATATAAAGATGGACACATGCACAAGGAGGAATTTGTAAAGCTGTTTTTTAAAGCTTTGTTATTTTCTCACTTTATCCAATATTCTTAACTAATAAATAGGGTGAGAAAAAAATGGAAAGGAGAAATTTGCTCCTGGTCCCTATGCATCCCAAATATATATTTAGTTTTCATCTGACACGTATTAATACTAATTTGTAATTATGTTTATTATTTTGTATGCACCTAATAAATCACTGAGTTAGTTGATAACGATGATGATGATGATGATGATGATGATGATGATGACTGGCAGTTTTGAGGTGCTAGGCATTTAACAAATTCTTTAAATATGCCATATAACTTAGAAAACATAAGTCAGAAATAAATATTTTCATTTCTATTTTTTTCAGATAAGAAAAGAGAAAAGGACATAGGCTATTTAACTTGTCTAAAGTTCTTCTGTCATTCCTGCAGATCAAAGATCTGAAATAATGTCTCTTTAGCCCCAAGCTCTTAACTAAAACAAAACTCATGTCACCTGTAGCAATAATGGTTTCATTATATAGCAAAACAGATTTAGGAACAGGCAACTACTAATCAACAGGAATAGCTATCTCTTCCTTAGGAAGTGGTGGCCTGAAAAGCTTGATTGGGTCCAGTAACCAGCATAAGTATCGCCCTAATACTGGAAGGATTCTCAAAGCCCCCCAACAGCTTATCACGTAGTCTATTTAGAAACGTAAGTCCCATTCCTCCTGTGAATGTATTCTTACACTGGATCAAGATGTTGGTTTGGAATTGTTCAAGAGTAAACATATATTTCAGTTAGTGGTAACTTGGTCTTCCCCTTAGAAGCGGATGGATAATTACATATAAATTTTAAAATTCTGCAGGCCTCTTTATAGCAAGAATATGGAATCTTGCTTGTTTCATCGTATTTTTCTTGGAGAAGCCCATCACCATAAAAATGGCCATAAACTGGGAAATATTTTCAAATTAATCAGTTTCAAAAAAAATTTTTTACAGTTAACCTTTATACTGATGCTTAAGACAATTCCCTGTATAAGTAGAAAAAAAAGCATTTTTTTTTTCTTGGAGAAGGAATTTCTAAAATTATTCATAATAATGAAGGAACACCCACAGAATACTCATAGAAGAAATAAAATTTGACTTTAGTTTCAAAATATCCATATGATTGTATCTTGTGAAAGGTGGGAAAAAAGCATCCTAGGCAGAAAGAACAGAACACACTAGGCTTGTTTTGAATATGCAACAGATACAACTAGAAAAAATGGGTAAATGCTAGGAGAGGGCTGGAAATCAAAGAGAATTGGCAACTACATTATTAATATTCAGAGTTTGATGGTTAGGCACTGTTTCGGGGAAAAGTGTATTTGGACCAGATCAGTTCATGATATTTGCAAACCTGCATTTATTACTGGATGTTACTGAGCCATAGGAACATGCACCATCTCAATCTTCAAGGGAACACCCAATTTTGTGACTTTTAGACACATAATGTAACACAGTAAACTAAACTTGCAGATTTCCTGAATTATCATGCTACCGAATAACACGGAAATTGTACCCTCAGGGCCATGACTTGCCTGTTCTCCTTATCATCCACTTCCTCGGGCGAAGGAATGAAAATACCAACAACAAAAATGAGAATTTCTCAATTAAGACTGGCTTACATCAAAATAAAAATAAGGCATAAAACAAAAAAGAAAAGGATGACATAATTTCATACTCATTTCTTCTTATCTGATTCTTTTAATTTTCTACCTGATCCTTTAAAGTTCACATTATATAAATTTAGACATTCTTTTCATGATCAAGGAACACGTGGGGAAAATCTTTGCTTTCTTGTTTGTTATGCCACTTAGTAAAATGCCTACCTTCTTTTACCATTTGGAAGCGTATAGTTATTTAAAGAATCTAAATACTTGATTTATTATATGGTTAATTATTAAGCATGGTGTTATACATCATTTTAGTAAAGTAAGCATCATGAATCAATAAGCTTGTAATCTAGACTGATGATAGAGAAGCATTTAGGATAAGTACTGATCAAAAAGTCACCTCCTTCCATTCCGTACGTCAATATCAATCTCTCTGATGGTTCTCACTTTGATTTATAATCTGAATTCTATATTTTTGTAGAAGTCTTTCTAAACTACACATTTATAGTCAGTCATCTTTATTCATCTTTTTGCCCATTTGTTCTAGGACTACTTGGCTGACTCAAAGTCCCACTTTTAATTTTTGCTCATCCAAATATGAAAAATTATATATTAATACTTTAGAAACAACATATCCATGTATAAAACCTATAATAGTTATTAAAATCAGTAAAAAAATAAAACATAAGCTATTATATTTATCCTTACTTGAATCATAATTATCTAATTTGGGGATCCCTGGGTGGCTCAGCGGTTTAGCGTCTGCCTTTGGCCCAGGGCACGATCCTGGAGTCCCGGGATCGAGTCCCACGTCGGGCTCCTGGCATGGAGCCTGCTTCTCCCTCCTCCTGTGTCTCTGCCTCTCTCTCTCTCTCTCTCTCTCTCTCTCTCTATGTCTATCATAAATAAATAAATCTTTAAAAAAAATTATCTAATTTGTTCCACTTGATATTCTTTCTTGTATGAGCACCATTAAGGATCCATGACTTTTCCTGTGGAAACTCAACTTGTCCTAATTAACCATAATAATAATATTAATGATTATATTTATATAATTTTACATTCAGATTTTTCACAACTTGACTAGTAGGAATTTATTTAAGTTAGCAACTTTGCCCCTTCAGTACCGCCCTGATATTTAAAAACTATCCTTGCTTTTGTGCACTTAGCTCCTTCACAAAACCCCACTTAAACATGATGATGAAGATATCAGAAGAGCAAAGTCCACAAGACAAAGGAATGGGACATGTGATGGAGGATGACAACAAAATGTCTGAAGCTGGGAAACAGACTCACCCTGTCTTAGAAATGAAGTCTGTGATTGTGGAAGAGTATACTGCTGGCAAACCAAGAAATAAGCCAATTCAGGACTTAGAGGTACATTATGTTTCAAGAACATGCAGGTCAGACCAACAGGCTGATTGGTTGGAATTTTGCAGTTGAAGCAATTAGAGTCTAACTACCCCTCATCATCTCAAAGAACAGCACTGGTACCCACCCAGTTTCAGGCAGATGGTCAAAGATGTACTCTCTTAAACCAGAGGGAGCCATCATGAGAAAAAGGCCTAAGTGAATGTTTACATCCTAACCCATGAGAACACTAGCCTTCTCCCCCTTTGGCACTGGCCCAGCAGCCATGCTTACACTCTTCCAGTAGAGCATTATGGACTCTTCTATGAGGAAACCAATATACCTAAGTGAAAATTCCTATAATAACTCCCTCATGACTTGATAAGAAACTTGCTACCCAATATTCTCATAGCTGGTCAGCTCCTTTGTGCTTTAAATCTTAACACAGACATTGGTGGGTCACCAGACATTTGAGAAAGAGACAAAAACAAAAAATATGGACTGAAAAAAGAAAAGTGAAGGAAACTTCAAGAGAAATAATTTAATAGTCACAAAGAACACAGAAAATAGTGCATTCCTGAAACAAGAATAGGAAATCTTAAAATAAACAAACAACTGAGAGGTCCTGAAAGAGATCTTCAAAATAAAGTGATATCAGAAATGGAAAGATTAATAGAAGAGTTGGAAGATAAATTTGGAAAAATCTCCTTAGAAAGTAAAATGAAAACTCAAAGAAATGAAAAAAGAACACAGAAAATATTTCTAAAAGAGTCTCAGAATAATGAGAGTTCAGAAAGAGAGAACACAAAAATAAAAGGGAGAAAACTATCAAAGAATAGAGAAAAAGATTCCCCCTAAAGATCTGAGCCACATTCTCATAAAGTTTCAAGACACTAAGGATAAAGAGAATTTACAAGCCTCTAACAACAACAACAACAAAAAACAAAACAAAAAAAAAAACTTTAAAATAGTTTCTACTCAGAAAAAAATATATATAAAGTGTTGACTAAAAAAAAATGGCATTAAGCATTTTAATAGCACATATCTTCCCAATTCTGAGGAAATATATTTCTGTTCTAGAATTTTCATTCTATCCAGATTCCTAATCAAGTATGAGGGCAGAAATGAAAACTTTTACAGATGATAAAGATCTAAAATATGCAGCCTGCCATAGGCATCCTTTTGGGGGAAATTATTGGAGGATGTGCTCCATGCAAACAAGGGTGGAAAGGAACAGAGATATATAAAAAAAAAAAAATGTAGACATAGTATCTATATGACTTTGTCAGATATACATATTTATATAAAATAACACTGAATAGTGTTAACTCAAGATTTGATATAAACACCATAAGAAGAAAGGGTAGAGAAAGTATAAATGGAGTAAAATCCTAAACTCCTTTGGCAGGCAGTCTAAAATAATATCTAAAATTAAGAAAAATCCAGAAATAGTCTTATTAAAATGTTATTCAGAAATATGGAGTAAATTCTAAAGGAAGAGTGAAGAAAGTTACAATTGGTGACATCTTGGGATAAGAATCAGAGCTAGTGTTATAAATGACTGCTGTTTTTCATTAGAAGTTCTGCAGAAAAATTTACTACTTATTACCATTAAAAAAAAACTTTTAACAATGAAAGAATAGAAAAAAAGAACATCCTTACCCTCATGAAGTGTTTTTACTACAGATATTTTAAATACATAGCTATATTTTTATAAAAATCAAAGAAACTATGTTCACTTCTTTTATTTTCCTTAACATTGTACTAGAGTTTTTATTCAATCCATAAAATAGGAAAAAAGAAATAAATAACATATGCATTGATAAGGAAGTGATAGCCTTTCATCATTTATAAATGGCATAATCATTTGCATAGAAATGCAATAGAAACTCTACTTAAATATTTAAAATAAATAAGAGAGTTCATCAAGATTTCTGGATAAAATATCAGTACACTGAGAATTTTTCGGTCTCACTGTATCAGGGTATTCATATTGTTATCCCCTCTGCCAGGAACAATCTCCCTCAAAAATATTTGAACAAATTCCTTCCTCATTATATTCATGTTCCTTTTTTTGTACCATTATTTTTATTCATAGCATTTATGATTACTCACTAATTAAAGACATTTTTCCCCACTGGACTATACATATGTAAAACATTACATATATATGTTATCTGCCATATATATATGGCAGATAAAACCCAACAAAGACCTGGACTAATCTGTAAATGTTCAAGAACCATTTGAGACAATTTCTACTACAATTACAATTCCCTTGTGATTAGCAGAAACTTATAACCTCCCACTTTATCTCAATCCATCAAAATGACAAAATGGAATTTAGTTTTTAGGAATTGACCTTGAGATCCTGAACAGAGGACATGATATGAAAATCAAATGCAATTATAAACTGCTTCATGGTTAAAAGCATGGGCTTTGCAGCCTCAAAGCCCGCAGAGTGAATCCAAACTTTGTCACTTCATGGCTGAGCAATTTTGAGATGGCTTTTGCCCTCTCTAAGCCTCTGTTTCATCATGTAATAATAATGTTAGTATTGGAGCTCAGCATCATAGTATTATACGGAAATAGTAATATTTCCACTTTATAGCATTGTGGTGAAAATTAAATTCGATTATGCTTTTAAAGCTTCTAACATAGTGCCTACTCAAAGTATTGTAATAGCTCAATAATAGCAGCTAGTGTTATTATTTTATGTTTATTTTAATTTTATTATTATTTATTATTGTTATTATATTATTATTCACTGCATTTAGTGAACCATTGTGTTTTCTCCTTTCACTAAAGCATGTTTGATTTTCATTAATTGACAACATGACCAACATTAAGCAGGCAATGTTACTGGAAATACTCCTTGGTCATTTAAATATACCATTAATTTGTGTATGCTTGTTTGTGCATGTGTGAGTAGTAAGTTCGAAAGCCTTCCCAGAATTCTTCTTCCAGGGAATTTCTCTTCATGATCACAAATGTGCCATCAATCCACAAGATTACAGAAGGAGCTGCCATGTCAGAACAAGGTGACCACCCCATGGCCACAGCTGAGCAAAGCAGAAAAAAAGCAGAGTACAAAGAAGAAGAGGATGAAGGAGACAACTAGAGAACAGAGAGAGAACCCAAATTAGATGGGTTTTGAGTTCCGGCCTTATTTGGTTGCTTAGGTTTAGTTGCATTCTATGTTTGGGTTCTATGTGAAATCCCAAATCCCCTATATTAATTCATATTGTCGCTATACTATTTGAGTTGAGTTTCTGTTACTTATCACCCCAAAAGTTCTAGTTAATATAATGTGAATGCAGCACAGACAAATATAGCTACTTTCCCACTTGCTGATTGCTGGCAAGTAATAAAGAGATTTGACTCATCACTCAGGAAGAGATTTATAAAATGATATAATTTATTTGCAAAGCTATACTAGGCACATATCTTACAGGTTTAAAAATAGGCACCATAAGTCTGAAGAACCTGGAGCTTTAGAAAATTCAGAAAGTAACCAACTGAATGAGTGAGGCATATGTCTGTAGATCATCACTTCACCCAAGTCTGTTTATTTAGACATCATAAAAGCACTTACAAAATAAGACAGAGTTCTTTTAGATTGAAAAAAAGGTAACAGAGAAATGACATGACTTGGCCTAAATACAGTTAAATAATACAAGGAGACAGAATGCAAATGAATATATTTTGTGTGTGGAATAGATATGCTGCTAATTGCGTTCACTTATTATCATAGAAATGACATGTTTTCAGCTTTAGTTATATGCCGCCACAGTTAATAATTGAAACACAAACATATGAAACAGTAATTTAGTGGCAGACTTTGTAATTACAAAAGTATAGTAAGGGTTTGTTTTGTAAACATATGTGAAACTGCTTTGTACATGGTGTAATTAACACGAACATAAAAATATAAGAAAATAGCTTAAAGAAAAAATTCAGCTTACTAAAGCAATGGTCAAAATAAAGACATGGAAGTCTCCATGGGCCCAAAGGTTTTCCAAAGCTCTTCCTTGGGACATATAAACTGGTTAAAATTTCTTATGAACTGGTTAAAATTTCTTAAAAACAGTATGTATGCTTTGAAATATTTAATATTTATTGGAAATAGTGACTACAGTTCTATATTTCAAGCAGTCCAGACTGCTTTTTAGCTTTTCTGATGAGTTGTCAAGGTATCTTGTTAGCTAAGTCAGGCACTGATTTTAAATTCTTGTTCTACTATTAACTATTTGATCATGGGCAAGCCCCTCACTGTCTATACATCTTGGTTTCTTCATCTGTAAAGTAAAGGTAGGTGACTAGAAGAATTTATTTAGATAATGTGTATCTTTTAAAAACCTGTTACCTTGGTTCTATACTAACTAAGGACTAAGATATGGACTAAGATATAAATGTTCAAGAACTATTATGTTATTATAGGAGATGTATGTTACTTCCCACATCTATATTGGTATGCTAGAGGAAATAGGTTGCTTTTGCAAAACTGACTTATAATTTTAATACAAATGACTTTCCTTGTCCCCATAAATTCAAATAATCGAGGGACCATATGCCATAAAATTTAACCCTTTTAAGCTTTATACCAAGCACTTTACAGATCATCTCATTGAATTTTCAAGACAATTCCATCAAATAACCACTATCTTCTCCCATTTTACAGATCAAGAATAAGACACAGAAAAGCTAGGTATCAGGGATCCCTGGGTGGCGCAGCGGTTTGGCGCCTGCCTTTGGCCCAGGGCACGATCCTGGAGACCTAGGATCAAATCCCACATCAGGCTCCTGGTGCATGGAGCCTGCTTCTCCCTCTGCCTATGTCTCTGCCTCTCTCTCTCTCTCTCTCTCTCTCTCTCTGTGACTATCATTAATAAATAAAAAATTAAAAAAAAAAAAGAAAAGCTAGGTATCTTACCCATAATCATACACAGTAACTAATGGAGTTGGAACCTGAAGCTAGGTAAGCCAAAAACCAAACAATTGCAAAAAATTGATTATATCCTTTTTATGCTAGCTTTAGTCATTTCAATAACTTGCTCATGTGCCAGACTATTCAAAAACATAAATCTATTCTCATATAAAATAATACAATCTGGAATAATGATATTTTCCCTAAAATATAATAAAGGGAAAGAAAAAAAGAAAGAAGTTCAAAAGAATAATTGGAATTTAAAGACGAAAAGAGAAGTAGAACTTAGTATTTGGGATTGACTTCTCTGCGTCCATTTTCTAAAAACCAAGCCCAAATATTAGCCTTACAGTGTCCCAGGTTTGTAGCTAAGAATATAGAGGACAGGATGTAATTCAGGTAAACCACCAACTCTCTGGTCCCCCCTTGCAGAGAGTTAGACTCTGCTGTCCCTGGTCCAGCCCACTGACACCAAAGACAAGCCTCATAAACAACATATGAATCAAGGTAATACCAGCCTGAGAACCACAAGTAGGATATGTCAGCATGAGAACACAGAAAAAAGGAAAACCATCAAGAAAGGTACATGATTTTTCAGCTAATCCAAGCAGAGCACGTTATTATGTTTTTACAAGATGAATATTAGCAAAGGAATATTTGGGGAACCTGAAAAACCCTTCATTTTCTTTGGTGGGCACATACACACATCTTAATGCAAAAAGCACAGAAATCCCTATCTCCCAGCTCGACATTTCCGAATATGCTCAACAAAGGGTTCACTCGGATGAAACATCAGTTAGCTTTTTCTTTCATTGGGAATGTGCTTATTAACTGTTGTTCAAATAGTTTGTAGACATAACAGCCCCGGGAGTGAATGTGGCTTTGTATTTACAAGGTAGTCATTTGTTGTTATTTATAGTTCTTTTAATTTTCACCTTTTTACATTTAAATTTTCTTCCAAGAGTTGTGATTAAAATAGGTACTACTTACAAGAGGAAGAACTCTCTTTAATGTGCACTTTTATACAGATTTTCAAGCTTCAGGAAGAATCCAGGAGTACCTAGTTTGTTCGTCAATTTTGTGGACATTTATAATTTGTTTCCCAAGAAAACAATCACGGTATCATTATGCAAAACTAAGACAGAGCCTCTTTTAGTAGAGGTCATCATTCTTAACAGATGTTCTTCCTTTCATCTGTTAGCTAAATTGCTCCAAATAAGTGAAGGGAACTAACATTTATTCAAAGTGTACACTTTGACTCTCTGCTAGCTAATAGATGTTCATTTTCATGTGTAATTCTTAAACTAGTAACATTAGTATTATTACAGATTGATAATAAGCAGAGTGGTTAAGGGAATGACTTTAATGTTGCATGCATTTGAGTTTGTATCTAAACTCTGCCACTTATCATCTGTATAACCTTGAACAGATAGGTTACTTAAACTCATTGTGTCTTAACTTTATTTCCTTATTTTTAAAGGTAGAGAACATATTTGTATACATGTAAAAAACTTGCTATAAAACTTAAATGAAAATAGGCAGAGTTCTTAACACAGAATGTAATAACCCTAGTATTATTACTTTTCATTTTTCAGAGGCACAAACTGAGTCGCAAGACTATGTCCAACCAGGAAGTAGTAGATGTTATTTGAAACTGGGTTTTTTTTTTTTTAACTTTAAAAACGAATGTTCTTTGCACTACTTTGCAATAGAATGAGTGGTGACCAAATGGGATTCTGTGAAATATGATAGAGAAGAACAGTATTTTTCAAACTGAAGAGATGAAGCCAGATCTTTTTTCCTAGAGATTACATGCCAATGGTCTTATTAGGATATTGTTACAAATACTGGGAATTGATTCAAATAACCATGTCTCTAAAAACACTTGAGCAACCCCCAAAAAGGCCTGTACCATTGATGAGAATAGAAAGTGAAGAATCAAGGACAAAAATAACAATCTCCTCAAGTGCCCACACAAAGTACTCATCCCATTCTACTGGAGGAGAAAATATCCCATCCTTACCAACTCCGTGACTGTCAGTAGTCAATACTGCAATATGCCAACATGCAAAAAATGAATTTAAAATTCCCAATCTTAACGGAGAAGCTAAATTAATTAAAAGACAGTGTCCTCCCTCATGATCATCACACAATCCAGGTCAACATAGCTTTCAGGTGGGTCATTCTGTACTCTCTGCCATTCTTAAGGCAAAAAAACAAACAAATGAACAAACGAAAAACCTGTATTGAGAACAACTACAAAAAAAACCATTGGAATTAGCAGAAGCATTTATGGAAATCCTGATGTTGCCCATTTATTATTGTCTATTGAAAAATAAAATTATTTTCTTAGAAGTAAAATGCAGACTTTTGAAAACCAATCAGATAGAAAATCATCTGGCTATTTTTCAAAATGAGAACTTGACCAGTCCCATTGTAGCTCTACCTTCGGAGTTCAACTTGGGTCCGCACACACCAACAGCGCCCTCTACTGTCAAGCAAAAACACTATGAAACTAGTGTTGGTCACATTTTTTTGAAGCCACAAATCGTTTGCATTTTCCAAATGAATAAAATTCGATGCTATATGTGTATGTATATATATATCTACATGTATTTAAAAAATATATGTCTGTTTACATTATAAATAACAGTGAAGCAAAATTGTTACCACTTTGCAACTAACAATCCATTCTAGAAAAAGGAGTTTCAAAATAAGGAGGAGGAAAGTTATGGAGCAGGGAAGATGTGGTAGCCAACCTCTAAGGTGATCCCCAAGGATCCCTGCCTGCTGGTACTATATTCACCTCCTTATATATTCCCCTCCCACACTGTACCAGGGTTGGTTTGTGCAATCAATAGAATGAAGCAGAAGTAATGGTTTGTCATTTCTGATATTGGATTGTAAATGACACTGTGGTTTCCATCTTCTTTGTGAACTAATTCTCTCTCTCTCTCTTTCTCTCATCACTTGCTCTGAAGAAAGCCATGTTATGAACAACCTTATAGAGGAACCCACATGGTGAAGAGCTGAAACGCCAGGCCAATGGCTGTATCAGGGAGCTTCATGGAGATCCTCCAACTGCAGTCAAGCTTTTGGATAACTGCAGTCCCCACTGGCCACTTAACTGCAACCTCATGAGACATTTTGAGCCAGAAGTATGAGGCTAAGCCTCTCTCAGATTGCTGATCATCAGAAACTGTGTGAGGTAATAATGTTTGCTATTTTAAACTAGTAAGTCTGAGGAAAATTTGTTACATAACAGCAGACAATTAATACAAGACAAGAAATGTGGAGGAATAAGATGACATTAGGTAGGAAAGGTAGAAGAGATGATATTAGGACAATCAAGTTAAGAATAGAGATTGTGACAAAGTATATGAAGAATTTACAAAACTCAACACCCAAAAAACAAATAATCCAAATAGGCAGAATCCAAATAACCCACATGAACAGACATTTCTCCAAGGAAAACATACAGATGGCCAACAGACACATGAAAAGATGCTCATCATCACTTATCATTGGAGAAACACAAATCAAAACTCCAATGAGATATCACTTCACACCTGTCAGAATGGCTAAAATCAACAACACAAGAAACAACAGGTATTGATGAGGATGTGGAGAAAAAGGAATCCTCGTCACTATTGGTGGGAATACAAACTGGTGCAGCCTCTGTGGAAAATAATACACAAGTTCCTCAAAAAGTTAAAAATAGAACTACCTTACGATCGATCACACTTTTGGGTATTTACCCAAATAATATAAAAACACTAATTCAAAGGGATACATACACCCTTAGTTTGTATCAGCATTATTTACAATAACCAAAATATAGAAGCAGCCCCAGTGTCCATCAATAGATGAACAGATAAAGAAGATACGGCATATATATACAATGGAGTATTAATTAGCCATAAAAAAGAATGAAATTTAGTCATTTGTGTCAATACAGATAGAGCTAGAGAATATAATGCTAAGTGAAATAAGTCAAAGAAAGACAAATACCATATGATTTCACTGATGTATGGAATTTAAGAAACAAAACTAATAAGCAAAGGGGGAAAAGGAGAGAAAGAGAAGCAAACCAAGAAACAGACTCTTAACTACAGAGAACAAACTGATGATTACCTGAGGGGTGGTGGTGGTGGGGTGTGTGAGATAGGTGATGGGGTTTATGGAGTGTGCTTGTGATGAGCACCAGGTGATGTATGGAAGTGCTGAATAACTATATTGTACACTTGAAACTAAAATTACACTATATGTTAACTAACTGGAATTATAATAAAAACTTAAAAAAAAGAATTGAGATTGTGAGAATTATTTGCTTATTTCCCTTTCATTTATATGTGGCTTTTTTCCCTGGGTTTCACCAACCGCTCACCCCCACCCCTTTATATTATATATTCTGACCTAAATGGCAATATTTGTACTGATTGCTTTCTGACATGCCTTTCAATATACTGGGACAAACAGCCCTAGAGAATAATAATGAGGGTGTTATTTATTGGAGAGAAGAAGAGATCTGAGAAGTGTGTGTATGTTTGCATATATGAATACATGCATATGCAGGCACATATGTGTGAGTGTGTCCCTTTCAAATTTAGAAATGTAAAATTAAATCAATTTCACAAAGAAACACAAAGCCTTGCTGCAAAATTCTCTGCAAAACACTAGCAAACTTTAATTAAGCCCAATTAGAAATCCTTGCTTAAACATACATTTCAACTCCATGAAGTGTAAGTTTCTTGAATGATTTGGTTGGGGGGAAAATAAAAGATAACAAGGCAGAGTATATGTAGGTGGTCAGCTGGAAGATCATCTTTCAGTGAGAAGGATAAAGAGCCATGAGAAGCCTGGAGTGAAAGTCCTGAGTCTTGGGCACTAAATCTCACTTTATTATTATTACTGCAGTATTTGGGCTAGCAAGGTCCTCATGGTTCAGTTGTGAAAATTAAGCAATCCTAAAGAATCCATCTAATTCAAGAGTCTATGAACTTTTGTGAATGGATGAGAAAGGGAGACCACAATGTAAAAAAGTAACAAGGAAAAAGTAAATACTTTTTCTATCTCTGAGAGAAAATTTGCTATCTATGAGGAAAGAAGTCCTCCCCCACCATTGAAAGGATTTTCTGTGGTATAAGGAACTTAGGGCTATTACTCTTTTCATCCCCTCATTGTAGTGTTGGTTTAAGGCTTCTCTGCATGCTCAGCTGTGCAAGGTCCTATGGTGGATCTATGAGAAGTATAAGGCAAGTTTCTTTAACTCAAGGAAATCTCTGTCTTATTTGGAAGCCACACTTCCAGGAAGCAATGAGAAAATATACCAGATGGTATGTAATTTATTGCCTTAATTCAACAGAAAATAAGGTCCTTGTTAGAAGAGATCAGTGGCAACAGCATCTTAGGAAAGGGTAACTCACAAAGCCTCCAAAAAATGGGTGGAACTTAGAGGGGAAGAGGGAAAAGAGGATATTTCAGTTTGATGTGGCTTCACTTGACCTTGCATATTATCTTATGAGAGGCAAAATTCCTGTGAAATTGAGATGATCAAGTTCCTCCATCACTTTCTAGAAAGATGTAAGGGCATCTTCTGAATTGTCAAGCATTGTGGTTGATGACCCTTTGCCCATGGCTCCCTATCATCCCTGCTTCATCTTTATTTGATTCCATCCTTTTATCGTTATTAGTATTACTAGTAATAATAGCATCGCTCCCATGTATTTATCAACTACACTGTGTTCTGTGGCTTCTCTCATTTAATTCCTCAAAATATCCTGTGATGTAAATTTAATTATCCCCATTTCACAAATGAGAAAACTGAGATACAAAAGCATTAAGTAACTTGCTCCAAGTTACACAATCCGTACCTGCACATTGCTATCTGACTCCATAACTCATGCTCTTTCCACTATTATAAAATGCCTCGTGATCTTAAGACTTGTGTGGGTATGCTCACGCTTTCTCTTTCCATCTTCTGGTTTCATCACCAGTCCTACAGAGCACAAACAAATACAGACAAGATATTGGAGAAGGCTTGAGCTGTCACAGTTGCTGGCATTAAAATAACAGCCAACAAAGAAACTGATCAGGATGGAATAAAGGAAGGTACCTCGTTCCAGGTTTTAAGGTGGAGTTGGAAACAGAATCAGCCTCAGATTTCCTCACAAAGATTAACTATAAAAGTAGGCATGCTGGTGGAACTGCCAGGGGCTAGACCTTTGCCTTCACCAACAGGGTCCTGGTTCTTCACAGAAAGAAAGGTCAAACCAAGACACTCTGTGTCAGACACCATGCATCATCGGGAATGTGAATGGGGCAGCCTTCCATAATTGGAATTTCCTTAAAAATATTGAACATTTTTCACTATTAAACACTATCTTCAAAATCCTAGGGCAATGTTCCAAGAGCTTTGATTTACCCTGAAATGATTTGGTTCTCAGAATGTTTCAATTTCTGGATTTAGCAACTCTGAGCTGTGGTGCAGAAAAATATATTTTGAAAAATCCTTGAAGCTAAGGGCTCAGAAGAGCCAGGTAGCCAACTAGAAATTGCAGAATATTTTATTTCATTTTCTGTTTCTGCATTAGGATTTCTGCATGATGGGCACCCAAACAAATTATGGAGAAAAAATCATTATAGAAATTAGATATCAGAATTCCACGTTTTTTTCCACGTTTTTCATATCTCTTTTTTAACAGAAAGAAAACTGCTGCTGTTTTGTAAATACAGATTGCTGTGTGATCCATATGACTTGCATTCTCATTGTGCATGTAAACTCCTCTACAAGCAGTCCCTGGCACTTACCAAGTGCTCAATAAATAGTTGTTAATTTTATAATTAAAATAAGAAGATACTTTTTTTTTTTGTAATATTTCCTTGCATCAAAGAAATATCCATTTGTCTCTGACTAAACAATGAAGAAGAAATCTGTTTTTGAAGAAATCCAATTTGGGAGGCCAACTTTTAATTCTATAATTGACTGATTAAATTGACTTTACCCACTGATGCAAATTTCTCTTTTCTACTAGGTCATTAATTCATTACCATTGTGTTGTCTCTGCCACTTACCGAAACTGCTCTCTTAGAAGGCATCAAAAACCATACTACTTGCAAAATCCAACCTGTGACTCAGTAGCAAAATATAGGTATTGGGAAAAGCCCCTCTGAGGCTCTGCCTTAGTTTGGTTACAAGAAAGAGAGATCTACCACTACCAGCATCATGTGATCAGAAAAATCTACTGGTTTTGCCTCAATACACTTTCTGTAGTCTCTCTTCTTTCAGTTTTCACTTCCTCTGCCCTAGATGGAGTTCTCATTCTCTCTCACCCAAACAATTGCAGTGTTTCCCTAAGTGAGGTCCAGACTCCTTCCTTTCCAATACATTTAAAGTATTGCTGTGGACATTATTTTGTGAAGCCGATCAAACCAGTGTCTTTCCTTTCCTGGGAAGCTATCACTGAGTCTGTTCTGCATGTGCACAATGGCCCACCCATTCAAGCTGTCATTTCAAGTCCTTAATAGTGTGGACTTTACTTACATTTCTAGGTTGAACTGTCTACCTACAGCAATGTTTCTTACTGTTCTTAGATAATGAATTTACTTGCTTACCTTAATGCAGGAAGGACTTGCCATCTCTCCCCATCCCCTTCTACCCTTTTTTTCGATGTGTCCATTTTACTTTCTTTCTCTCCTCCCCTCCAGCCCATTTTCTCCCTCTTGCTCTCTCTTTCGTCTAACTCTCATATCACTTTATTTATTACTATAATGTCTATCTAGTTTAAAGAGTAATTTTAAATATGCTTAAACATGAGGCCACATTGTGATTGCCTGGGAGGCAAGAACAATGGTGTTTTCCTTCACAGCATTCAATGCTCTATCTACCACTATCTGTGATTTCATAAAGTAGGCACCTCATATATGCTTAAGGAATTGAAATAACCTTATAATGTCCTAATTAAAGTTGAAAGTCACTATAATATAGGCTGCTCATCTCATATTTAAATTTCATTGGGCAGGTAAACTGATTGTTGTCTTCATTGCTTATAATCCAGCAATTAGCACAAAACTTGCCAACTAATAAATATTCACATATTTGTTGAATAACTGGCAGATTAAATGAATAAATAAACGAACAACTAAGTAAAGGAGAAACTTTAAGATTAATCACGAAGTCATTTGAAGTAAACATGAGTCATCTTACTTGTACAGCTTAATGTGTCTCCTGAATCAGGATTCAATACATTTTTTTCAAAAAGTCTAATTAAGAAAATGATGCTGAGGCACCTGAGTAGATCAGCTGGTTAAGGTCTGACTCTTGACTTCAGCTCAAGTCATGATCTCAGGGTTCTGGGATCAAGTCCCACATCAGGCTCCATTCTCAGTGAGGAGTCTGCTTGAGATTCTCTCTCTCTCTCCCTCTCCCTCTGCCCCTCCTTCCCACATGCTCTCCCTCTAAAATAAATAAATAAATCAAAAGAAAAAAAAGAAAAGAAAATGATGTTAAAAGGAGCACTTAGCATGGTTGTTTTTGTTGGTAATCACACTGGAAAATCCTGAACATCAATTGGCAACTCAATAAATGAAGCAAAAAAGGTGTATTGTGGTCTTTCCTAGGTGGTTGAAGCCTGGGTCTCTCAGGAAACAAAGACACACATCAGAGGGCCAGTTTCAGAAACCAATATTTGGCATCACTTTGCTGAAGGAAAAGGAAGCGCATCCAGCTATTCTCCTGAGAAAGAAGACCTTTGAGAATAAGTTGAGAGCAAGAATAGAGTATGCCAGGATAGACTATGCAGCCATATCAATGCACCATATATACAGCTGGCATCCTTCCCCAAAGTACCTAGTGTAATGCTCAGTAGAGAGAGATAAAAAATGCTGTTGATTATTTGCCTAGCCCAGTTGTATGTGGCCAAGAAAGGTGGGCAACCATTGGAAAGGATTCAAAAGTCATTCACTGCCTGAAATTGTAGGACCAATTCCCCTGAGGAATACAGATGTTCAGTCCATAACTGCTCAAATTTTACCATTGGGAAGGTATGAATCATTTCTTATATTTCTTTGTTTTGTTTCTTCTTACTTACTAAAGCCATTTCAGTCTGCATAAATGTTTAAGATTAGCAGATATTTCAAAAAGTCCTTCCCTTGTGAACAGGGTGACATTCACTTTGGACATTGCTTTGATATGAAAGTTTTGATATACGAAAATTTTGAGAAAATTATCACAAAGTTATGTTAGAATGGAATGAATGAAAAAGAGTGAATAATTATTAGGAGAGCAAACTTTTTTTTGCATCATTCTTTTGTACAGGTAGTCTCTAAAATAAAAAATCATTTAGCTCCCAAATTAATATTTTTTCCTTCCTATTTTTCAACTACTTGAAAGTGGTATATTGCATGGATTGGGACACTATCCCTGAGAATGAGTAGTTAAATGATCTTTATCTAATTCCTCACCATTCTGTATTGCAAACATTTCACATAATTTTTCACTCATTTCACTCCTACTAATAAGGAATTTAAGTGTTACTCCTCTTCCCTCCTTTTTCATTTTGTTTTTAAGTAGGCCCCATACCCAACATGGAGCCCAGCACGAGGCTTCAACTCATGATCCTAAAATCAAGACCTGAACTGAGATTAAGAGTCAGACACTCAACCAACTGAGCCACCCAGGTGCCCTTCCTCCCTCCTTTTTCTTGCCCTTTAAAAACATAGCTGAAGCTGAAGTGAGAGGATGATAATAGTTTTGCCAAACAAAGTAATATTACAACAAGGTCAAGGTCACAGTCATGAGTAAATCTTTAACTTCTCATGTTCACTTTTATTTATTGATAATGAATAAAGTTAAAAAGGCCCCACCACATTCAGCAGCTCTATGTAGACAAACTCCTGAGAACCTATCACTTCTTCCTAGAATGTTTTCTTCTACCTTTATCCTTTCCCCTGGATGTTTCCTGGAAAGATTTTGGTTTTCTCAAATCAAAATTTCTTCTTTCAGAAACCAAGCAAGAACTAGGAAAAGTTTTAATTTTGATCTTCCTAATTTTTATACGGATGATATACAGTCACATACAGAATTTTGAAATTTTTAACCTCTATAAATTAGATGCTAGTCTAAATTACATCTCTAGGGATTTTTTTTCTTGCTCTCATATTATGAAATTCTACAAAATTAAAGCACTGATATCATTTGAGCATTAGCACAGATTAACTTTCACTTTGGACAAAAGAATCTCCATATGCATGAAATAATACATGTATCCTAGAGCCTATTCAAAAGGTCAGGAAATAATGGGGGTGTGTAGAGAGATCTGTAGATGTTTCTGTAATAAAGATGATCAGGGATGACATGAGTTTTTGGGTTGTCAGAGTAGGCCAATACAATCTACTATACCATCTATCAGAAACTCCTATAACTTGACAAGAGAAGTTGCTGTCAAAGACATCACCCCTAGGAGGACATAGGGAGACAAACTACAGATCAGAAACAGAAACGAAGAATAAGCCTATATATCTGGTTAGAGCCCCAGGAAGCCCCTCACAATTAGCATTCATCAAGCACATCTGAGAAATGCCTCTGACCATGGACAGAGAATTTACCAGTATTCTGACATCAATGACTTATGAGGTATGTTCTTTATGCCTGGCCTAGTTCCAGAGGGAAGATAGATAAACTCCCTAGTAGTTCATCTAGTGGGGAATGTTAATTCCAAATTAGATCCATACAAAATGGGAGATTAATAAGAGCTAAATATAAGTTATACGGTATGAATAAGGAGATCATGTGATATATTGTTTGAACTGAAACACTTTTAAGAGGAAAAAGTGACACTAGCCAGAAAAAAGACAAAGACAACATGCAAATCTGGGGTTAACCAAAGTAATCTAAACATATGATCACTCTAGCAAAAAGGCATGATCATTAAATAAAGGGCAATGTGATCTAGATAAATCTGAGAAAACTTATTTCATGAGAGATAGGATGTGAACTAGATCTAAAGGGCAGGTAAAATTGGGAGAAGCAGTAAAAGTGATTCAGGTAAGGGTAAGATCTGGTGAAGCTGGGTCTCCCAATGTGGCTTAAGATGGAGAGATATTAGAACATGACAGGTGGGGCAGCAAGAGCACAAAGAGAGAGGGCCATTTTCAAAAAAGATGGCAAAATAAGATTTACCTTTGGTGTCAAGTCAAATCAGTTCAAATCACTGCCAAAAGCCAATACTTAGTCTCAGTGATGAACTGTGCTGTAATCATTTAACAATATCAGTCATGAGTATGGGAAGGAAACACAGCATCCTACCTGCCATTTAGAACATTTGTCATCCATATGTTGGATGGACCCGTTGAGGTAACCAGCCTTTAATACCTTGATAAGAATGATCTAAGAAAATTAAATTTGATTTCATATAAGCCATTTGTTGATTTTGATTGTTAAAGGCAAGAATTAGCCAAGCTATATTTTTGGTGGATAGGAAAGAATCCATTAAGAATAACCAGTCCAAAATGTTCCATATTATACTAAAAAAGTTAACTCTCTTATAGAACAATCCTAGACAGATGAAAAAGTTGTTGGAGAGAGGGCACAGACTGGCATACCATGTTAAAATATTAATGTTGGTAAACATTCATTTGTTTAGATTTAATATAAAGCATAGAAAATAGATTGTAGAAATAGGAAGGGAGCTGTGCCCCTAAGGTAAAATTCAGTTTTATAGTTATGAAAATTTAATTTGACTGCTTTCCCAATAATTGCTCATATTTGTAGCAGCAGCATGCCAGCAAGATAACGGTCAATCAAACGGACATCACCCTGTAAATGCTTTTTAAAAGCCCGCACTGTGTTTCCTGATGGGAGAATGGCGTTGCTTCCAATTGTTAAAGGATGCCCAGTTGAAAAGCAGAATAAGAAATTGGACAGTAGGAAATCTTTATATATTGCCTTTTCCCTCCCTCTCTCAAATTAAATTCCTGTTGGGAGCTGGAACTATTTTTTTCTTTCTGAAAATGGAAAATCTGTCACATCATAAACCAGACCTTGAGCACAGAATGTTTGAGGTGCTCTTTTTAAAATTCTGTTTGTGGTCAAGAAAAATTAGGATATGCTACGAATATGGGCTGGGCAAATATTTCTTTCATAGGTGAGTGAAGGACGGCAGTAGGTTTCTCAATGCATGAAAAATTTCCCTGGATCCTAGTTGAAGACAGCAACAGAAAGATTCCTCTCTGTCTCTGTCTCCCTCCAACCCTCCTCTAATTCCTCTCTTCCTTTGTTCTCTTCCTCATTCCCTATTTCCCACACTCTTCATGACCGTTGAGAAAATGCCATTAATAACTGGTACAAAGAATCGTGCTCAGTGCATGGAGATAAACTGGGGATGACAAAATATCAACTTCCTGCTGCTCAATTGAAAGCCCTATCTGTACAACTGGTAATTACTTTTAATTTAATTAGGACTCCTGGTATTGTTTCTATCTCATAGATTACATTATAACATGTAATGTGTAAAAGCAACAAGACAAATTGAAGCGAGAAAACACAGAAAATATTACCTTTTTTGTCTATAAATAATACCACAGTTTAACTCTTCAAAAAGCTCTCAAGTAGCTTTACTATGGGCTAATTATTATTTATCATATTCCTTTGGCTTGAGTAAGCAAAAATTTCATATAATCTAATGAAAAACTACATCTCATGGATTTTTGAAAATATTTTTTAACTCTATACTTTCTCCTTTCCTCTCTTATGCAGAACAATAAATTATTTATGCTGTTTTATGCTAAAACAAAATTCATTTAACTAGAAAGAACAATCATTGGTACTGGAGAGAGACTATGATCTTGACTCTTAAGCATGGGGATGTAAGAGTGGCTTAGGAAAGGCACTGTTTTTTTATGCAGAAACACCATAAGCAAGGCAAAGAAGCCTACTTGAGACCTTCGCTGACTCAAAGGAAAATAAGGGTTCCATTTCTGAAAAATATACACTTAATTCGCATTAATTCCACATGGAATGTACAACTGCCAACTACTAGAAAACCTCAAGTGACCCTCTAAATAGTTAAATTATATAATAAAGTGTGTTAAATTATATAATAAAGAATGAAGATTCATTCTTCCAAATTTCTAATTACAGAACAGAGTGAAGTTAGGTGTGAGAGGGAAACAGAAACAGAGACAGAGACAAAGAGAAAGAGAGAACACGGAGGCACTAGTGCAAGCAGATAGGTGCCTTAGTTGGAAGAAGATTCCCCACATTGAGCTTACAATTGCTGTCCAAATAAAATGAAAAAAAAAAAAAAATCAGAGTGAATGGCAAGGTAAAATATGATTGAAAACTCCTCTAATAATCCTTGATCCTTTCATCCAGTAAATTAGACCTGGAAATTTATAAGGTAGATTTACTGGCTTAGTAAAAACTTACTCTGAAAATGTCAAAGCACACAGAAAACACACAGACCACTCCCTTCAAAGATTTCCCTTCTTTAAAATCATAGATACATATTCACAGATCATTTTAGAATTAAATAAAAACACATTAAATATCATCTTGTATAATAACTTCATTTCATATATAGTAAAACCATGTTCTCAAAAAGGAAATTAGAATATATTTCCCAACAAGGCAGATAAGGACGAAATCCCAAGGACTGAATCCTCATTTTGAACCCAGAGGTTTTTTTTTTTCCCCTACATAACATTGCCATTTTGCATGGTACTAACTAGAATTCAAACCAGTGGACTTCAAAAGCCTAAGAAAATTATTCAAAATTAAATAATATTAATATTTTGGCCCTAATTTTTCTGTTATTCCAAAAGATAAAAATACTTAAGTTCACCTGGATAGCTGAGCTGATTATCATCATGTCTCAGTTTCTAGAACAATGCCTCTCTGGCAACCTCTTATCCACAGTCTGGTATGGAAGGGACAGCTGTTGCCCTATTTGCAGCCCAAGAAAACAGCACTGCCAGCCAGTTCCTGCAAGACAGAAGACTTTTGGCAAAATGGCAGTGTTCTCTTACAAAAATAGCAAACCATCATCTGGGTAAATTCAGGAAAGCTTATGACTTCTGCCAAAGAGAAATTGTGCAGTGCTGATGGCAAGTCAATACTGTGTTGAAATAAAGATCTAGATAAAGGTCAATTTAGATTTAAAGATGATATGAAGAGTGTTGGGTGTTAAAAATTTGAAACAATTCCTTAGGCAAGCTATGACATTTCTTTCATCAAACACTCAAACAATTCTTATTAAATACATAAGTGTAAAATGGTATCTTTTAAAGTAAAATAATATTTTCAAATAAGGGCATACACATACTTCTGGGCAAAATTACATGCTATTTTACCAAGAGGAAGGGCAGTGGGGAGGAGTGGTATTGGAGCTAGATCATATGTAAAGACTGCTTTCAAAATCATAACACAGTGACTCTGATGTCTCATGGATCTGGGGATAAAATAAAAACAATGCATGCCCTCATAGAGTAAACAGGTAGCACATTGAATAAGTAATATGGAGGGTGGTAGGGGTGAGGAGCTAATTATTAATGTAAAGAATTGTTGCCTCAACTGAAAAAGAGAGTCTGATAGAATGTGATTCTAATAAAATCCCACAAAGCTTTATGGAACTAGAACATAATGTTGAAATACATTCTAATTTTTTCATGTGAGATTGTGTACAACTCAAGCCAAGAATAAAAATGAAAGTCTCTGTTTCTTGTTAGTAGTGGGAATTCAGTGAGGTTCTCACCTCCCACTTGCTAGAAAAAAAGGGAAATAAGATTTCCCATTGAGAAATCAGGAGTCATATCCACAATGGAGCAAAGTAGAGATGTATGAAGTCACTCCAGAAAGAAAAAGTGATTCACAAGTCAGCAAGACGGGACTGGGTCTTATTTGAATAAACAAAAATATCTGAAAAATAAAATACCAGTTAATAAAGGTTCAGTCAGGAAGGAGCGACACAACAGGAGAGTCATGGTGCAAACATTGGCAATGCCTACTTAAACACTGTCCAAAAGAAAGGGAGCTTTTGGAAGTCAGTATGTCCTCTCCAGATGGGATGGAAGGCCATCTCTAGCATGAGGATGAATACACAGAGCTAAAAATCAAAGGTTTCAACAGATTTCTGGTCCCATTAGCAGTATGATAATTATTGGAAACAGAGACATTATAATTTATCTTGATTTCTTTAACAGTTCAGCTTATCTAATATTATATTTTCCTCATCTTTTTCTATTCTCACTAAATAACCTTCTGATACATATTAGATCTGTCTGGAGGAAAAGAAGATACTGATACAGCAAATCAAGTTTTCCCATTTATGTGACCATCCAGTTTCTTCCATTTTCCCTTTTGTGCTTATTAATCAGCTTTTTCTACAAGGGTAGAAACTATAGAAAAGAAGGGACTATGATGGGCAGAGGTGAAAGAGCAATAATGATTTGATCTGCTAAAAATTGTGTTTAGGGGAAGAAATCCAATCTTGCCCAGTCATCTTCACATAACAATTTATATTGCTCAAGAACTTTCTATGTATGGCTCCCTGTCACCTGACATAGATGACTAGAATCTTAGTACCATAAGACTCTTATAATCATCTAGTGGGAACCTACCATTTTATGCAGAAAGAAATTGAAGTATAGAGAAGTGAAGTCCTTTGCCTCTAACAGAATTCTGCTGTCTAGCAACACAGATCAGTATTCTTTCTGGACCTTGTGCTGCCATCCTCAAAGTCCATTTTCTGGAGAAGAACCTGAGTTGAAGTTATGGCAGGTGAGACGGCACGGAGAAAAGTTTTTGTGTGAGGTTGTAGAAGTTCACTTTGACTCTGGCTTCCAGTCAGAAGAAAGCATTGACCTTCTCTTTAGCAGGCCAAACATGCCTCTCTTTGGAGATACGTCCACTCTGAGAAGATGCCCTTCTGAAGTCAGCCTCTGTCTCCAATCTGAAGAATCTCCAATTCTTTGGGTCAGTGAAATCTCTCGTCCCAGAGATTGAATCAGAACTTCACAAAGGAACCCCTACTATGTACTAGGCAGGGTGAAGCCTGACATCCAAAAGTGACCAGTGCATTACAGAGACGGGGCTGCTATAGGCATGGATAGAGGGAAGCTTAGTGCTTTTTTGGGCAGAATTAGCATTTGGAGTGAAAAAGTAATCTCCTGTGGCTTAAAGTAGACATGCTCTCTGGAACCACTGCCAAGTCCCACTTAATAGAAAAGGAATAAGAGGAATTCTAGAGTATCACCTACAGGAGAAAATAAAGGACCCTAAGAAGATTGATTAGAAGGGTGGGAAGATGGGCAGCCCGGGTGGCTCAGCGGTTTAGCACCGCCTTCAGCCCAGGGCCTGATCCTGGAGTCCCGGGATCAAGTCCCACGTCAGGCTCCCTGCATGGAGCCTGCTTCTCCCTCTGCCTGTGTCTCTGCCTCTCTCTCTCTCTGTATCGTCATGAATAAATAAATAAAATCTTAAAAAAAAGAAAAGGGTGGGAAGAAATCCACCAACAAAGGGAGGAGGATGTGGCTGAGGCTTTGAAATGAAATTTGTAGGTTGGTCCTGGGAGGGAACATTGTAAAACAGAGCCACAGTGCATCGGTATTCATGAAATTACAGCAGGAAGATTACACACCCTAATGGAAACCAAGTTTTCAAACCAGAGGAATATCCAGGAATATATCTAGATGTACCACAAAAGAACAACAATATGTATACAGGGACTTCCAGGATGCAGGTGATGTTAAACTTTTCAGTTCTGGGATCCCTGGGTGGCGCAGCGGTTTGGTGCCTGCCTTTGGCCCAGGGCGCAATCCTGGAGACCCGGGATCGAATCCCACGTCGGGCTCCTGGTGCATGGAGCCTGCTTCTCCCTCTGCCTGTGTCTCTGCCTCTCTCTCTCTCTCTCTCTCTCTGTGACTACCATAAATAAATAAAAATTTTTAAAAAATTAAAAAAAAACTTTTCAGTTCTGTCTGCACACATACACTGAAATGGATACAGCCCAGATCCACTTTCCACTGGATGGATATTGTTGAGGGAAAAAAAAGCTGCTGTCATTCATTATTACAAAAAAAAAAAAAAATGACTTACTCTCTTACATTGATGCTTTGTTGTGGCACGTCCTTAGAAGCTCTAGAGTAAAGAATGTGGAATTCCTAGCACTGCTGGTCCTCTGCATCTCAGTCCACTCTCCTATGCCTTTCAAGAACATTAATTCCCCAAATCTACAGCTTTTCCCCTCTGGCTTCAGCTTCTCAGTGACAAGCACCAACTTTCCAAGTAGTCCTTATACTTTTATGTGCCATCTCCTGGTTTATGTTACTTTTTCTTTCTTTTTTTTTTTTTTTATTAAATAGAGTTAAATGAAGAATAAAAGTTACCTTTGCCATTGAATCAGTATCACCATGTTAAATCCAAATTTTCCTACTAGGACTTCAGTGTCTAATTCAAGAGTGTCTATAATCTTAACACCAAATCATGTTCATTTTTTATTTCTCCAACCAAATTTCGTTAGCTCTGGAAAAGCTGTGATCACAAGAAATGCCCGTTTTCTCCTTCTACCATCAGTCAAAACCACTTCCATCTGACAGTGGCCTCCTTATATGTAGATGTTGTTCCAGTTCGCCACAGCATTGGCTTTCTACTAAATTATGCCCCACTGGCTTTGTTCATTTTGTTATCAGCCAGGCCTCATGGGCATTTGAGTTTGTGCTCAGTGGTATCCTAGAGCAATGATTTTCAAGCTGTGCTCCCCAAAAAAGTACAGACAATTGGCACAAAATTATCACCCTTACTAGTAAAAAAAAAAAAAAAAAGACAAATTGTCTTGCTGAAAACTGTCTTACGTGAAAGAAGATTGCTTTAGTTTTAAGAGCCCTATACTCCTCAATATTATGCATTGCCTGCAATTATTTAGTCTGTCTAGGTCAACAAGGGAAAACAGTAACAGTAATGAAACTAATAATAAAACCACTAATACCTGCTAATCACATATTATGTGGAAGATCTTGCTGAGTCTTTTTCTTGACTCATTTCATCCTCTTGAGACTCACATGAGGTAGGTACTATAATTAACCATGCTTTATAGATGAAGAAGCTTTATATAAGCGGCTGCAATTAGAACTGCCTTATGAGTACTAGTCTGTGAAGTGGGCTACTGGTTATTCACACTCTAAGGAGAGTTACCATTGCTGGATGCTCCTCCCTTATCCACAGGCTGAGAGAGACATGCTGTAAGAAAGGAAATCTAAAAGCTGGCAATGGGAGTAGAGCCTGGCCCCACCTGGCCCCAGTTGGCTCCTGAACTCCACATCCCTTCCTTCTAATAGTTGAAGTTCAGGGCCCTAAGTGTGGTGAGAGCAAAATAGTCAAAATTCTTTGCTCTTCCCCTCTACCCATGTCTTTTGCAACGTCTGTTATCAAAAGATGGAGCCCATTCCCTGCCCCTCTTGAATCTGAGCTGTCCTTGTGACTTAGGCCTGTAGAATGAGAAGTGACAATATGCCAGTTCTGAGCAAAGGCCTCAAAAGATCTTGCTCAGCTGCAGTCAGCCAAACTTGGCTCAGATTCACAGGACCATAAACCCACAAACAATAACAAGGGCTTATTTTTGAAAGCTTCTCAGTCTGCAGGTGGTTTGACAGCATTAATACGGTGATAGAAAGCTGATTAACTAATCTGTAGGTTTCACCCCATTCACTGTTTCAGAGCTGATCCTTATCTTGAATAGATGGAGGTGAAAAGCTGCCAACTAGCTGTGATTTTGGACGGACTATCACCTAATCACCTTTTAACTAGTTTAGCACCAACTTTCATCCCAGTTATACCTGGACTTCTGTCTGTTCTTCATTCATCTCTTGGTAAACTTCTTAGCAAACCATTTACTCTAGGTCTGGGAACTAAACTTGCTGTTTTCCACAGCTCAGGACTAGATTCTGACCTAGTTACTGGAGCCACAGAGTTACAAACTGGAGCCAAGTCAATTGCAGTGCACCATCTGCCCTCTTGGATTTCAATGTATCCCCTGCCCCTGAATTCCCTGCTGTAAATTTCCCCACATATCACTTAGACGTTTGACCTAGTAGAAGCCAACTGCTTTCCTGACTCGCTTTTTTGCCTCTATCTTTGCTCTGTAGACCCTCCAGTCTATAGCCACATTGATCTTTCAATGGCTCTAATACTAGGGCAGAAGAGACCAATTCCTGGAGCAGGTCCTTACCTATGGCACTTCATAAAATTAAAGTTTCATTCTCAGTCCTGTCCCAGTGATTAACAAGTAGTGTTTAATTCTCCCCAGGAAAAATAGTCCTTGGTAAAGAACAAGCCCTTGGGAAGAGAGAGAATAGAAGCACCAGGAAAAGGATGACAAACGGCCTGTTTCACAATTTTCCAGAATTCCTTGAGAACTTTGCCTCCTTCATCTCTATATGTACTTGAAATAATACCTCATGCAGGTATTATACTCAATGATTTTTAAAAAGTGAAATTGTTGTGCCCAAGATTGCGAATCCGAGAAACCACCAAGGAGCCGACTCCGATGCAAACACACGAGGGTTTATTTGCAAGCTGGAGCTTGGGACCAAGTGTACCCGACACAGCGGAGCGGGGACTTGGACCCCGATGCTAAGAGGCTTAGCAGCTTCATAGGGGCCAGTGGCCAATGGGATTGTAACATAGGCAGAAAGTTGCAGTCCTGTCGGTCCACACGCGGGTGGCCGATTGAATTACATTTTACCCTATAGTACCCTCGGCCTATGACTTTGGGCTGGCCTGTTACTTTGGTCAGAATCGGCGCGCAGTTTTGGAGGGCACAAGGCGGGGTTACATTGTTATGAGCCGATTTCTGGTAAGGGTGTGCCCAGCGGCTTGACTAGGGTGGGGCAGCGCCTTAAGCAATAAGCGGGTCATGTGGGGGTCATAGGGGAGGTGGCGGGTGCAGCACAAAATGTAGTTAGTCCTGCTCTGCTTGTCCAGGGGCAGGGGATTTTTGTTAAATTTCCTGGGTCCCACAGAAATTAGCTAGTAGCATCATCTTACATGAAGGAGAACATATTTCCTTCTAAAGAAAATCCTATAGTATTTGCCCTTTAAAAAAAATGCTTCTGTTTGGCAAATTGAAAAAAAAAAGTACAATATCTTAGAGTCTTTGATTATTGGTTTTCAGTGAAACTGAAGTGTAAACAAAGCAAAAGTAAAGGGGAAGAGACCTTTACATCATTTGAAAAGCCACACATTTTTCTTTCATTCTTTAAATACAAAGAGGAATAGAGCATTATTCTTGATGGTATTCAGAAACATACCATCTGAGGAAGAAAATGGATAAAAAGATTAAAAGTATTAAGTATTTTGCACCTTAGTTGAATTGCCTATCTCTCACTAACCAAATAGGAATAATGGAAATTGTTTCACTGAGAGGTTACCAGGATTAAAGAAAATTGCTGATGTGAAAATACATGAGCCTGGCACATAGTAGGTACTCAGAATATGGGTTTCAAACACACTTTGAAAGGTCAAGCATTTACCACAATGTGATTTTTCGGGGACAATGCTAGAAGTTAAGATGTATTTCTAAGTATGTTTCAGAATTTAACTGGGAAACTTCCCTTGAATGTTCATTTTGTTACCTTGTTTATTATAGCTTTCACTAGTCATGAAATAGTCATGAGATTAGAAATGCACTGCCTTGTCTTAATTCTCTGGAATAGGTTTCATAAATGTAGAGACATATTACATGGATAATTCCGCAACCTCACATTTCTATAAGTACATTTATAAAACTTAATTAGGAACAATATATACAGTTTGGCAGGTAGTTACTGAAACAGCTGTATAGTTTTGTGAAATATATTAGATTTGGTACACAAATAATGTAATCATTTAATGGGTCAATTTCAATTACACTTTTCCACTTGGCACCCTGGAAATCGATTTCTTTAACATAGAGACATTAGTCTTTTTCATATTCCTACATATATTTTAATCCCATGAATGGAACTGAAACTAAATTTAATAAATCTTTTCTTCATTTTCAGCCAAACGTCCTCTATTTGATGGATATTAATGACAAAGCAGCTTATAACTATTACAAATGTTAAAAACTTAGGACGAAATACTTGTTTGTATGTACACAATATTTTGAAAGGACTTTGGGATCCTCTGGAATAGAGTTTAGAGTATGAATCAATTAGTGACTTATTTAAATATTGTGATAAGATATCACAAAGGAGGACCACATAAGACCTTAAGCATTACTCATATCGACTTATGGAGTGAGAGTCACACATACGATGGCAGGCAATTCTCATTCTATTCCCCTGTACACTTCTTTGGTGGTATGAATGTGGCAGAGAATTCATTAACGGATAAGTGTACAATGGCAAATAGGGTCTTAGGTAAAGGAGTAATGTCAAACATGAAAAACAGGGGTTTTGTTTTTTCCATTCAAATTCAACTTTTTCAAAACCAAGATACTCTTTCTTTCCTGCAGTTTGGGGCAGGCCCTTGGAAACAGAGGTTAGAGCTTAAGAACATGCTAAGTATGTACAGTTTGTGTAAGTTGCACCAAGGGGCTGTGTTCCCAGCTCGCCTTTTTTTTTAGAGCACACATGGAAAGATGCATTACTCAAGGTTCCACATCTAACAAAAGAAAAGGGAAAATAAAATGTTTACCTTGGCTTTTTATTTTCATCTTTATGAGTGTGTATGTGTAAGAAAAAGACTTTTTTTCCTCTCAGTTCTACCCTGACATTGGAGGTAAATGTTCATAAAAGAGGCTTGGTTCAACCCCAGGAAATCATTTGGGGGTAATTACCACTTGGCACTAAAGCGACATTAAACAAGCTTGCCTTTTTCTACCAAGAGATGAAATAGTCAAGCGCGCTTTCATTGAATGCCAAACTAGACTTGTCTTATTCATGCAGGTTTTTATATCAGCCTAGATTCAGATTAGTTGGGGTGGCAACCCAGGAGGTGAGAAAGGAGACTTAATTTAACAGGGTACAGAATATTAATTCAACAATCCCAAACAGTCTTTTTTTTTTTTTTTCAATAGTTGGTGTGTTTGCCATCATGCAGGAATGAATGCCTGCTTCTCTGAAGAGAACTAAATTCAAAATTCCAGGAAAACTTACACATATCTATTAGAGGCGTGCATTGGCATTTATAAGTGTGTGTGAGAGGGAGAGAGAAGGAGACATACATATATATGCATATATGTCCTTTTTTACAGGTCTATTCTTCACTAATTTAGATCTTCAGGTGTTTAGATAATTATTTTGTCCCCAAAGTAGCCTTTCTGGATACTTCTGTTGTTTGTGGGTGCAGTTCTTAGGATAGATAGTAATAGAATCAAAGTGGAGCTGAGCATATGAGCAGGAGATTCTTAGAGGTGATAGAAAAAAAAAATAAGATCTAGCCAAAAGGCAAGGAAAAGGGAGATAGAATGTATGGGAAAGCCTGCAAAGGAAAAGAAGGTCCTGGGAGGTTACTGGGGAGAGTGCCAGCTGGGGTTATACATTTTTCAAATGGACCCAAAACTCCAAAGAAATCTGGGACTGTGCTTTGCAGTCAGTCCCATCAAGAGGATGGCAGAGGCTGAACTTCTGAAATGGCAACTATTCAAAATCAGAAGCAGTTTCACAAGGACAACACACTCCTTTGCTTAATATTTACCAGGAAAGGCTTCATAAGAATCCATGAGCAATGTGGAACTGAGCGAGCTATATGCTTATGTAAGCTTGCACACTTGTGTCTATGAGGAAATTGTTGTCTCCTAGACATTTCCTTCTTGGCATCCGCACCACCCCTCCCTTCCTATCCACTGCACCCCCCTCCAGATACGTGCCTTTTCCGTTTCCTGCCCTTTGAATGATGATATTTGGGCAACACAGCTAGTCAGTAACCATTAATGGGTTAAGAGGGTTGGAAATTCATTTGATTTCATAGTTGACTGTTTGCATGACTACAGGTTAAGCTGTGATTAGATTTCCATTTAGAACTCCCTCATTTTCAGGCATTTAAAAATAACTCAGCCCTAAAAGTTCCTTCTAAATTGATTGAACTGGAGCTTGCCAATGAGTCATAGATAACCCTCAACCTCAAAAACACAAACAAAAAAAACAATACCAAAGTTGGGGATGGGAGCGTACCGACCTAAAGTTAATTTTTTAAAGCTTTTTTATTCTGGAAAAAGAAAATCATGTGGGGAATATAAATCAATAAATATATGTCAGGTGTGTATAACCACGTTAAGTAATTTTGCAAGGACCCTAAATAAGCTAAAACATTCAACTTTTGCACCTGCAAAAACTTCATCCCCCCCCCCAACATGTGTCTGTCTGCATATAAATAGATAAGAATTCAATGGCCTCATGGAGGTTTGTAAGACACATATTTAAAATCAAAATGGGTGTTTTGTGATGGTCTAGTCTCTGAGGAAAATCCAAATAAGTTTACAAGACCTGATAAAATATCCTTTTTCCCCTCCTTTTTCAGCCTTAAATTCAAGGCTATTCAGGACTCTTGCCAATTTGCCAATTCACAGCTGTAAAATTACCTAAAAGTGTAAGTTTTTTCAAAGCATTCAGTAAGTGACGTGGGAGTTCAGCGGGAGAGCCCCTGGTGATGGTGTCTCATTAGACCTCTAGCACAATGCAGCTATTTTTCTTTCTATCCAGGCTCCTTAGAGGAGGAACTGGTCTCTTGACCCATCCTATGACTTCCAGATTCCAATTTCCTAAAGCACTACAGCCTCTTATTATCGCATTTGAAAGATTTAAAGTATTACTTTTCCTCATGCTAAGGAACACAATGATGCTTTCAATAAAGTTAAGAACAATGTGAAACTATTACTGTTTACAGGAATATTCTTTACATACACTAGTATTTCAGTCATTTGGGAAGGACATTTTTAAGATAATTTCCTTTGCAACAGAAGGGCTAATCCTTACCAAAAATAAGACCAATAAACCTGGGAACAGGAGCAAAAGTAAGACAGAGGTAAAACTGGTAAAACTTTATTAGTTAGGCTCCCACTATTGCATAATTTGTGATAATACATTTTGGGTTAGACCAAATGCTACTGTTTGCTATTGATTTAGAAAAAACTTGCTGTGTCAGTTAAAAAAGAAAAGAAGACTAGGGTGGGGGCGACCAGTTAATGGAGTGCAGTGGGGAGGCATATTAAATCTACTTATGAAACTTAAGAAAACATAAAGCCCCGAAAAACAGCATGCTTCAAAACACTTGTTACATGCTCACCACTCTGGCACAGCCTTTGCAATATACTGAAACAAGGTAAGGTGCTGTCTTCAAGGAGCTTAAAATCGAACCACGGACACGAGTGGATTCTGATACAGAGATACAGAAAAAATCAGTCTTAGCTGTTGGCTCAGTAGTAGCTACGATAGAGGTTAGTTTGGGTATTGAAAAGGAAGTAATAATGTTGGATTTAAATACATATAATAAATGTCATTATATATGTACATATATGCATTAACACATATATATATACACACACAGGTCCATATTACACAAACATACAGAAAATAAATGCCCTCAAAGCTATGTGGTGGCTGTAGAAATTATTAGGTGCTTTCCTGCAGCTTTGGATTCCCACTGGTAAAAACAGACCCCTCTAACTTTCAGGAGATGCTGCATTTGGCCAGGTCACTGTCCAGTAAGAACAAAAAGAGAGAGAGATTTTCACATAATTCATTTTATAAAGATGTCTACCTGGACACTAAATTAGTCCAACTCTCTGTATTTACAAGTAAGTGGCACACCATAGTCAGCAAAATGTGGTAATGAAGGTTTATAGACATCCAACCTCACCCAGGTTGCTGGTGATTTTTAAATCTAAATTTGAAAACAGTATGTTTGACTAAGGAAAAAAAAAACAATTGCTTAATTTTGCAGTTTCAAATATTAGGTTTCTTTTATAATTTTTAAGTCTAACATTTTAGATTGCCCAGTTTAACAGATAAAAATCTTACTGTGATCACACTTTATTTCAATGGTTTTTAAATATTTTTTCCTTAAGTACTACTTATCTAACTGCATTATTCAGTTCTCCAATCTTAAAAATTAAGCAATATTTTAAAATCTCATTCAATTTAGAAATCTAGCTGGGTTAGACTTACAGAAATAAGAATAACAGCTTAATAGTTTCTTAAACATAAACCTATATTGTTCCAACCCATTATAAGAACTTGATATCAATTAATCCCATTTGTATGCCCATTTCATAGATTTAAGAGAACTTAAAATATTGTTCACATTCAAATAACTAGTAATTGGAAAATTCACTATAAAAGCATAGATCTACAACACTGCAGAGTCCTTGTTTTTCTATTATGATAAAAATCCCTTCACAGTCCTCAAAACACTTCCACTGCCCTTCTTAAAGGGAGGATGATGAACTGACTTCATAGCTCATTGACCTCCATCACCTTTCAATTATCCAGGATCTACTTTCCAGTTTCTGAATTATCTATGTCTCTATTGATTTTTCTATCTCATACTGTTTGCTTTTATGTATTCAATAGCTTATTAGTAAGTTTCCTGGGCCATGAAATGTGGAAGGACTGAGGTCTGAGATCGGTGAATATTCTTATTCAAAATTCTAAAGCAATTCTTAATGTAAAAGAAGACTGAAGGTAAGGCTTGTGGTTTCCTGCCCTAGGTTCCTCCCCTCAATTCAGAGCTTACTATTGCCATATATAGCTGTTTGTTTTATTTAGTCCAAACACACACATACACACACACACTTCATTACTACTTGTAAAGCTCTTTAAAAAAATCTAACCTGTATATGCTTGATGTGATTCTACGAACTTTGCAAATAGTAGCTTATTTAATCCTCATAATGACCTTATAGGGGATTATTATTATTATTATTTATTATTATTATCATCTTTTACATGAGGAAACTGAAACACAGTCATTAACTGGCAGTGCTGGAATTTAATTGTTCCCAAAGTCAGGCTAACTTTTAGCCCAGGCAGAAATTGTCCGAAGACAATTCTGGGCTTTGTCCTGAGGGTCCATGGTGATGGTATTTTTACCATCAGGTGATGTGTTTGAGTAATGTGTTCACCTCATAGTCACTGTTTTTAGAAAGTGAAAAATATACCAAAGACAATGTCATTTGCTCAGGTATGCTCTTGCCTTTTTTATGATATGCTGCCTAAGAGAGGGGAAACATGTCTGGCATCAGCTTTACTACATTTTTTTCTGGACTTAATGTTTCCCCACTGTATCTGTGAAAACTCAGGTTTATAGCTTCATCACTGGATGAGGAGTTTGTCTTATTCATCTTTTATTTATAGCACCTAACACAGTTCTTGGCTCATAGTAGAAGCTCAATAAATATTGATTTGAAATAATGAATGAAATTAGGTGAAAACCGAAGAAAGGTTATCATTCTTAAACCTACTCTTCTGGTTTTTCATATGAAATGAATCAATATCTTTCAATTATTCACCAGAAATTAAATTCTATAATGTTTAATGAATCAGAAGGAATATCATGTCTTGCCAAACTCCTGTACCATTTTTTCCTGTCCCTGGAATTTTCTTGGTTATTGCTGACATTTTACCTATTATAATATTCTCAACAAAGAAAACAGAATAGCCAAGCTGCTGTTAATAGCTTTTGAAGTGAATCAATTTATTGTCATAGCAACCAAAATTTACAAAACAGATCAATTAAAAAAAAGATTTAAATTCAAACTAGAAAGTAACTGTTCCTAGAAAAATGAGATAAATTATTCCACTTTTCAAAAAGTAACAAAGATAAGCCTCCTTCTTCTTCTGACAGATTTTCCAAAGTAAAAACTATAACCTACACACAGTCCAACTTGCATGTAGGAGTTAAGGATAGGTAGAGACAATAATGACACCCAAACATCCAGCAAATCCATAGATATAGATCCCTGCTCTGACCCCATGCCTGCTTAACTCCTGTTACCCTTCTGCTCTCAAATCATCCTACAAATTCAGAAAAGCCCTCCCTGACCTTGACCCTCACTAGATTCTGGGGAGTGACCCATGAAAGCACTCACAGCAGTGTGTAATGTCTTTTTATACCAACTATTAGTTTGTAATTTACCTCCATTTTTTAAAATAATTACTTGATTAACAATTGTTTCCCTCTAGAATGTGAGTTCTGTGAGTTCAACAACTGAATCTGCCCTCGTTCCCCTTGTAAACCTGACGATTATCACAGCATCTGAAACACTGAAGGTATTTTTACAAATATCATTGAAAACAATGTCCTAAGCAATATTTGTCCAGCACGTACAGAAAGAACTTGGTGTTTTTTTTTTTTTTTAATGTGTCCTTAAAAGAAGAAAGAAAAAGGGCAAAATGCTAAAGTGCTTATTAGTAGAGTGATTCCACAAAAAAGTTGAATGAAGTACTATGGTCCAGTCACATAGCCTCAAGCTTAGGCCTGGAAGATTTATCCAGGATGGAATTTAGATTCCTAAAGATAATGTTACTCATCTCTCAGCTGGCCATTTATTTATTTATTTAGTATTTTTAAAAATTTTTTTCTGTTTTATTTTTTTATTTAAATTCAATTAATGTATTATTGATTTCAGAGGTAGAGGTCAGTGATTCATCAGTCTTATACAAGACTGGGTACAGGGCTTATTACATCATGTGCCTTTCTTAATGTACATGACCCAGTTACCCCATCCCCCCACCCTCCTTCCTTCCAGTGACCCTCAATTTATTTCCTCAGATTAAGAGTATCTTATGGTTTGTCTCTCTCTCTCCAATTTCATCTTGTTATAATTTTTTCTCTCTTCCTCTATGATCTTCTATTTTGTTTCTTAAGTTCCACACATAAGTGAGGTCACACAATAATTGTCTTTCTCTGAAGGACCTATTTAGTTTAGCATAATATCCTCTAGTTCCAACCACGTCATTGCAAATGGCAAGATTTCGTCTTTTGATGATTGAGTAGTATTCCATTTATATATATACACCACATTTTATTGGATGTTGCTATAAACATTGGGGTGCAGATGCCCCTTTGAATCAATACACCTGTATCTTTGGGGTAAATACCCAGTAGTGCAATTGCTGGGTAGTAGGATAGCTCTATTTTCAACTTTTTGAGGAACCTCCATACTGTTTTCCAGGGTGATGACACCAGTTTGCATTCACAGCAACAGTGTAAGAGGGTACCCCTTTTGCTGCATCCTTGCCAACATCTGTCATTTCCTGATTTGTATATTTTAGCCATTCTGACTGCTATGAGGTGATATCTCATTATGCTTTGATTTGTATTTCCCTGATTCTGGGTGATGTGGAACATTTTTTCATGTGTCTATTGGCCATTTTTATGTCTTCTTTGGGAAAATGTCTATTTGTGTCTTCTGCCCATTTCTGGATTGGATTATTTCGTGTTTTTTTTTTTTTTTTGAGTGTTGAGTTTAATAAGTTCTTTATGGATTTTGGATACTAGCCCTTTATCTGATGTGTCATTTTCAAATATCTTCTCCCATTCTGTTAGTTGTCTTTTGGTTTTGTTGGCTAGTAGTTTATTTTTGCCTTTGTTTCTCTTGCCTTTGCAGATATGTCTATTAAAAGTTGCTATGGCCGAGGTCACAAAGGTTGCTGCCTGTATTGTCCTCCAGGATTCTGATGTATTCCTGTCTCACATTTAGTCTTTTCATCCATTTTGAGTCTATTTTAGTGTATAGTGTGAGGAAATGGTCTAATTTCATTCTTCTGCATGTGGTTGTCCAATTTTCCCAACATCATCTGTTGAAGAGACTTTCTTTTTTTCCATTGGGTCTTCTTTCCTGCTTTGTCAAAGATTAGTTGAACACAGAGTTGAATGCCCATTTCTGGGTTCTCTATTCTGTTCCATTGATCCACGTGTCTGTTTTTTGCCAGTACTATACTGTCTTGATAATTAGAGCTTTGTAATAGAGCTTGAAGTCCAGAATTGTGATGCCACCAGTTTTGGTTTTCTTTTTCAACATTCTTTTGGCTATTTGGGGTCTTTTCTGGTTCTATACAAATTAGGATTATTTGTTCCAACTCTGTGAAATAAGTTGATGGTATTTTGATAGGGATTGCTTTGAAAGTATAGACTGCTCTAGGTAGCATAGACATTTTAACAATATTTATTCTTCCAATCCTTGAGCATGGGAGTTTTTTCCATTTCTTTGTGACTTCCTCAATTTCTTTCATGAGTGTTCTATAGTTTTCTGATCCTTTGCCTCTTTGGTTAAGTTTACTCCTAGGTATCTTATTATGGTTTTGGGTGCAATTGTAAATGGGATTGACTCCTTAATTTCTCTTTCTTCTGTCTCATTATTAGTGTATAGGAATGCAAAACTGATTTCTGTGCATTGATTTTATATCCTGCCACTTTGCTGAATCCTGAATGAGATCTAGCAATTTTGGAGTGGAGTCTTTTGGGTTTTACATATAGGATATCATGTCATTTGCAAAGAGTGAGAGTTTGACGTCTTTGCCAACTCAGATGCCTTTAATTTCTTTTTGTTCTCTGATTGCTGAGGCTAGGACTTCTACTACTATGCTGAACAGTGATGGTGATAGTGGACATCCATGCCATGTTCCTGACCTTAAGGGAAAAGCTCTGTTTTTCCCCCATTGAGAATGAGTTCGCTGTGGGGTTTTCATAGGTGGATTTTTGTTATTGAGGTAAATTTCCTCTATCCCTACACTGTGAAGTTTTCATCAAGAATTTGTACTTTGTCAAATGCTTTTTCGGTGTCTATTGAGAAGATCATATGGTTCTTGTCCTTCCTTTTATTAATGTAGTGTGTCACATTAGTTGATTTGCAGATGTTGAGCCAGTCTTGCTGCCCAGAGATAAATCTTATCCGGTTGTGATGAATCATCTTTTTAATGTACTGTTGGATCCTATTGGCTAGTATTTTGGTGAGAATTTTTATATCCATGTTCATCAGGGATATTGATCTGTAATTCTCCTTTTTGGTGGGGTCTTTGTTGGTTTTGGGATGAAGATAATGCTGGCCTCCTAAAAGCTGGCCTTTAATGAGAACTGATGATTTCCCTGTGTCCTCAAAAGTAGTGAGCACACAGTGAAGCACATATTAGGTTCCTGTGCAAGACACGTTCCTATCAACCTATACCAGGGTGCAAATGATTCTATTAACTACCAATCAGTCCAGACTCTTCTCTCCACTTAAGAAAGCCAGCATAGGGAATGTACTCAATAATATTGTAATAACTTTGTGTGGTGACAGATGGTAACCATATTTATCATGGTGAGCCTGTTGTAATGTATATAATTGTCAAATCAGTATGTTATATGCCTGAAATTAATTTAATATTCTATATCAGCTATACTTCAGTTATTATTTTTAATTAATTAATTAAAGTTTTTAAATAAAAAAGTCTGTTTGCAACTGAGTGTGAGTGACCTTGTAAGAGAAAGCCTTGGATCTGATTTACTTTATAAGAAAAATAAACCACTCACACACATCACAACTTTACAGAGATAAATCATTCCCATTACACAGAATAATTGGTGATGGTGCACAAATGTGTCAAAATAATTTAGTGGAGAATGGCAGTCCTGAGGTATGTTCCTAGGATATTCATGGGAAAAGCCAAAATTTTCTTCAGAAAGACACTTGAAGTTTTTGTTTGTTTGTTTGTTTGTTTGTTTTTAGTGAACAAATACCCAGGTATATTCTTTGCATGTCATGTCACCATTTTACCCCAAATTTCTTTTCTTTCAGCAGAAGATAACTTCCTTGGAAGGTTATACAATTCAACAGGAAGGCAGGAGAACTAAACTCCGAAAAGTAAGAATATCAACAGACCTCTTGAAGGACCAAAAATGAAAATAAATCATTTTAACTGTACATGTATTTATTCTTGCATCTCATCTTTGGCTTATCTTGGGTGATGTTTACAACACTGGTTAGAGAAGGGTAGGATGGCTTCGTTTGGTTTGCAGTTCCACCAAGACTACACAGTAGATGAGAGGAAATTTTCACATGGAAATCAGATTAGTGCTACCAAAGGAAAGATATGTAAGTGCTGCTATGTACCACTGGAAAGTCTAGGCTTAGGCATAGGCAAATAGGAGAACTACTGATCCTTAGGGAAGGATCCAAGCATAGTGCTTCTATAGATTTACTCTCTTACGTGGTCTCTTTGGTCAGTCCCTGACTCTTTCTTCCTACCTCTACAGAATTAATCAGTGAAGAGGTGTCTAGGTTTCTGCTCTGTCATTTACCATTAGCCTGGCTCTAGGTTGTGGACAGATTGCTCATAATTGTGACCTGAAGCTGTCTCTGGTATTCTGACTGTCCACACAATGCGCATATTTCCCCAAATAGCTATTTTCCACTCTGTGCAGGATGCCCTGGAACTGACTAGAATGGGGATGGAGATTATTTCACATACACATACACCTCCCCTAGAGACTGTGCCTAGTGGTTTTAACCTCAACATTTTATAAGGTAGACATTGCCAACATCAGCAATAAGACCCCTTAATGGTGTTTTCTATGCCTGCTACAAGGCTTCCTGGTGAGCTGATCTGAATAAATTAGATTTAAATTCAACTTCCCATAACTATGTGAGTTATATCCAATTAAATCCAATCTTGCTAGATGCTAGTCTAAGAGGCTTCAGCCTAGTATTCTATTTAGTCACGATCTCTTTGATCCTGATTCTATCACCCTTTCTACTAAACCTTTCTTCTAGCTTTTTGTCACCTGAAAATTTGGTCAGCAATATTTGATAGGGTAGTTGGCTAGGACAAGACACAGAGGAAAACTCAGTTGCACCGGTAAAGGCCTCTCCCAAAGCTAGCATTCATCTTGTGGTTCCTCTGCTCTGAATATAGCCTTTCCATCAGTGTCAACTACTTCTAGCCACATTATCACATTTCCTCATCTTGTCCACCAGAATGTCATAAGACATTTGCTGGAGTTTTCCTGATCATTTCCTATGGCTTCATAAGCATATTAGAAAAGAACAACAATAAGAGGAAGGATGTGAGTTTGTTTTGGTGTGATTGCTAAGTGATCACCAATTCTGTTTCTAAATGATGGCAAATAATGCATTTAATAATTCAGTCTAGTGTTTCCCTAGACAGTGAATCAAACATACTGGCCTTTAATATATAGTATTCAAATTCTTCCCTTTTGAAAACTTGAAACAAATCCTTTAACATTTCTTCCATTCTCCATCACTGTTCAGAGTTTGACTATACCTGCTCTTGAAATTCTTGGGGTAAATTCATTAAAGCCTAGAAAATTGAACTTTAAAAACATCTTGGTACTCTTTTACCTGCATTGTTTGTTTAATCCCTTCTTAATTAGGATTGCTCTATTATTTCTGATGTAAATATGTTTTGACAGACAGATGGAACAAGAATAGAGTTGAATAGTGTTTGTCTATCCACTTCATCAGTTATCCTAACACAAACTGTCCTATAGAGAAGACTTGCTCCTTCTTATTATTTTTCCTCTGAACACATAGTAGAAATTCTTCAATTAATGTGATCTATCTATAGTACCTGGTGGTTTCATGTGTATGTTAAGCTACTTGTGTACATTGTTTCACCACGCCTTTGATGCAGGATGTAGGTCTGTTCTTTGAGCATGAATCCCCTCTTTGGAGTTCTGCACTACTTTCCTGTGTATAGCATGTCTCATGGGCTACAATCTTCCACTCTTGTTTACTTCAAGTGCAATAAAAATTTAAATCACCCACAAAACAATCCAAGGGCAGTAATCTAGATTTTTACCATCTTTCAAATATCTTTTGATTATAATATGAATGATTTCTCTTATTATTATTTTTACCAACTCATTTTTGTAATCTTCCTGAAATTTTTAATTTAGTATTTTTAAAAACTCCTTTCCTAGTCATTTCATGAGTTTGCATAATTTTTAACTATCACAGCATATAAAAGTGGCATAAACTGAGAAGAAACACAGTTGAAAGTTGGGATGTACATAGTTTCAATGATAGCTTTGCCTTATACACATTCTAGAAGGAGCCTAGGAAGCATGAGCCTTCAGAGGGGGCTGTAGTTTTTAGCAATGATGTTTTGGAAACAGGAATGAAGAGTGCCAGTTAATCTGTCATGCCATTAGGCAGAAGTCAGTTTGGAGAGCTTATTTTATAACTTCTTGAAACTCTTTTTTATGATTCTTAGATGTTTTCACAAAGCTTAGCATCCTAGAGCTTTGTTCTATAATATAATGGAATTCTTATAGGCTGTTCTTCTCTGTTGTTTTCCTTCTGAGCCATGGGTGCCTTCTACCCCCCATCACTCCTTCCTATAAATGCTTAAGAACTGAGAACTTCCTGTAGCAATCACATCTCCTTTAAAAGTGTCCTCTTAAAAAGTAAAGTAAAATAAAATAAAATAAGTATGTCCTCTTTATTATATTGGCAGATTCCCAGTATTGGTAAATTTAATTTAACCAATAAAACCACTATTTACTGCCTGCCTACTATGTGCAGAACACTGGCTGTCTTTTCTTTGAGCAGCTTCCCTTCCCTTTAGGCTATGGGAACATGTTTACATTTCCTGTTATGGATTTTTTATTTTTCTAAGTTACTACCCTTAAATATGATATATGTCTGGCCTGCTCTTATTTTCTTTCTTTTTCCTTGGTGTTTTAGTAAAGAATTCTTTTGGCTTCTTGTGTCAGAATTCTCTAACTGGCTTAAAGAGAAGATGAGTGACTAAGTGTGTGTGTGTATCTGCATGTCTGTAGTAGAACTTCTTTCCTCCTGTAGCTAAAAGTCCAGGGATAAGACTCCTGGCAGGGATTTATTTTTTTTTTTAAGATTTTATTTATTTATTCATGAGAGACACACAGAGAGAGGTAGAGACATAGGCAGAGGGAGAAGCAGGCTCCCTGCGGGGACCCTGATGTGGGACTCGATCCCAGAACCCCAGGATCATGACCTGAGCCTAAGGCAGACGTTCAAATGCTGAGCCACCCAGGTGTCCCCCTGGCAGGGATTTAATCCAGACTTCTTCAGTGTCATCAGGCTTCTGGCTCTACTTCTCTGCAATTCCTTTGGCTTTGACCTCAGCTGTGAATCACATTTGTCCTAAGGCTCACTCCCTCATGAAACTAAAAATCAATCAAGTATTTAGTCATTTAATATGCCTCTTTCCCTCTATGTAACCTCCATGAGCACAAGGGCTGCACCTTGTTTTTCATACCTCACTTTGCCTGGCATGTAACACAGGCTCTGACACAGGATACATACTCAATGAACATTTGTTGAAGGAACAACGCTTACCTGTCGTAAGCCATGCGCTGAACTAGGTGCTTGTAGATCTCACCTCAAAATGTGTGTAAACATCACAGTTAGGGTGTCCCTTTTTTCTTTTTTATTTCTCTGGATCAAATTGTATTTGCTTCAAAGCCTCAGTCTCTGAGCTGGTGAGAATTTCTATCTTAGCCATTGGGGCACCCCCTTGCCACTTTATTTTGTTCAATGCAAAACTGTTGAACATATGCAATACCAGAAAACAGGGTGAGAAGCAGCTTCTTTCACCAATAGTTGCTACGGTCCTTATGTTTCTTGATCCACTGAACATGGGTGAACATTCGCCAGTGTTGTCTGTCAGCACATTCAGGTGGGCTGCTGGACTCATATCTCATACCCATTCTCTATCTGAGGCTCTTTATGCAATGGCTTTTGTCACGCCATTCTAGGGGCAAGACACATACTCTCCTCTAGGTGCCACCATTCTACCTCCACCATTCAAAGTACTTCCCTATGTCTCTATGACAAACCATGTAATCCCCCTCAACAAGCCATTCTTGGGGAAAGAAGTAGGCAAAAGTAATGTTAGTGCAAGTTACTCTTTTGTTTATTTATTTTTAAGATTTTATTTATTTATTTATTTGACAGAGAGAGAGAGAGAGAGAGAAAGAGCACAAGCAGGGAGTCAGACAGGGAGAGGAAGAGAAAGAAGCAGGCTCTCCACTGAGCAGGGCCCCAGGATCATGACCTGAGCCTAAGGCAGAGGCTTAATGACTGAGCAACTCAGGCACCCCTCTTTTGTTTTTTTAATTAATGATTCATTCTTATATTTCATGGGTCTGTGTTTTATACAAGATGATCCTCAAGATAAAGGGTGATAAACAGGAAAGTTGGGCAGTCTGGCACCTATTCAGCAAGTCCATGGTGGGTTCTGTGTATGTATCCATCAGTCTCCAACACATTCTCCAAATTCTAGGTCACAACAAAATGTGAAGTGGTCTTCTGTCTCCATTTGTTGGTATTAATACCTTCTTCCTGTTCCCGGTAGAAGAAGCCACCCTAAGTGAACTCACCTACCCTGGCAGGGGAAAAATGTTTGTCAAGTGGACTCACCCAAAATGTAAGCCAGCACTAACACTGTTCTTCATTCTGACTCCAGTGGGAATTAATTCGACTCGTCAACTTGACTGCACTGTGTTATATTTCCCTCCTAATTTAGTAGCTATTAGAAACTTTATTGCTAGTTTTGTTTTACCTCTCCAATAGTATACCAATATCAATGATCAGTATGGTGTTACCACAGACAATAGAAGAATCCTGCATGCCAGTCACAGTTCTAGCCACAAAGAGACTGGACCTTTCTTTTTCAGTACAAAAAATTAGCATGGTCGCTTTTCCCATAGCAACAGTCCCTAAATTCAATATAAACCATTCTCTTATACCCCGAAGTCAAAATATGTAATATATGAAACCACTGGTTAATGTTATTGAGTATATTTTAAACATGAATTAGGGAAAAACTCAGAATCTTTGTTGTTGGTTTTTAATGTCTTGACAGGTTTACAAACCTAACGAGACATGGGGGAGTGTACAGTAATCTGGTTAACCCATGTGCGAATTATCTAAGCTCTAGTAGTCAAACTACCTACATTGTCTAAATGAACTGTATAATCTATGCAAGCTCAGATTAGTTAGGTACAGTCTTGGCTGACACACATTTTGGAAATGAAAAAGAAAAGAAAAAATAATGATGCTCAAGTTCACAAAGTTTGTTTGGAATACTCACAGACATTCTCTGACAAGCAACTGTTGGCAATCCTTCCTTTGCCTTATGCTGGAAAAGCTTTAAGAAAAGCTTTCTTGCATTATCCTGGTACTTATAATATGGCCTAGAAAAAAATTGCAGAGGAAGACAAAAATAGGTAAATAATATTTTTAAGTTCATCCAAATTCTAGAATTTCAAATCAGCCTACTTTAATATTGAAGAAATATCTGGTCACTCATATGAATCATTATCATTTCCTCAGCTCCAGTTCCAGGCACATAAGTATTTTTATATTTTTAAACATGTAGAAATCCTTTGGGGAACTTCGGTAATACTTTATATCTGAGGTTTCTATTAAAGGTTGGCTAGCACCATTTTGAAAGAAAGAGCGTTCCCTGTATGCTACTGTTAAGACCTGTAGTCCTCTTAGATAAGATGCACTCCTTCATTGGCTCAGTTCTTCTGCCTTCTAGGTTTAGAAAAGTATGAATAGTCTTCATCTTTACTTTAAAATCCATTCAAAATTGCCTTACATAAAGTAAGGCAACTAAATTTGAAGTTTAAAATAAGACAATCCTTGCAGGGAAAATCAGTCACTTATCAGTAGAGTTCCATGCAGCTCATTGGAAATTCAGAATTTGGAACACAAATTTAGAATATTGAACATGGCATTATTCATTGCCTGGCACAGAGTCATGCAAGGCAGCTAGCCAAACAAGCTATCTCTCTACTTACAGGTGAAACAACGGTTTGGAGAATCTTAAAAATTTGAAAACATTCATAAATCAAAATAGGAGGTTTTCTAAGGGGGAAGTTAACACTCTGCCAAGTTAAGCAAACTAAAGAAGAAAACAAGTCAGCCGTTAAAATGGTTTTCATGACAGACACTTACACTTCCTCAAACAATATCAATTAGTGTCTTCAGAACAGACTTCCTAAAGATGATATTTCAATCAGTATATTTTCTGGATGTAAAGAGCTTTCTTCCATTGTTTCAGACTGCAGAAATAGGACAACGGGTAGTGTTGCTGACAGTGGTAGAACCGGGATTTCCTCTGTGTGTGTATGAGAGAATATAAAAACTATAGCACTTCTGGAATTCTCAGATGAAAACTTTTCCCTACCTATCAGCAACAGAACTTCTTAATATGTGAATATTCTCAGCTTACATGTATACTTCCCTCTGTACCAAAAATAATTTTGTCTTTTGAGTATCAAAACCATGAAGATAATATTTCCCTTTTTTTCTAAAGTATGGTCCGTCTTACCACTTTGTTATGAAGCTATATCAAGAAAGTGGATTAAAAAAGATACAGGATTCAAAAGAAGAGGAAAATGGCAGATAAATTCTTCCTTATTGAGTCAGTTATTGTATCCTTCTTTGTTAGGGGACATCAAGTCAGGGAAATTGAGTTGCTCTGCATTATAAAGAGTCGAGAAAGAAGAGTACCTAGGGACATAACATAGAAAAGCCTTGTGGGCTGGGTTTAGGGAGAATTTCAGAGTTTTGATTTTGGAAAATCTCCAGAGATGCAGAGTTAGGGGAAAGAAAAGAGACAATTAAGATGGGTGAGTCCCTTTGATATATAAAAGATGCAAGTAAACAGAGTGTTGCGTTTGCTGGATGTTGCCTTGAATGCTACTTTAGGAATAATCAGTGCAATGCACAGGGTTCTATTCAGGTTACATCCACATTACAAACTTAGTCACTCATGTCCAAATAGTGTCACATTTCTGAATCTTCAACAAGTTGCTCCAGAATAAGACACAGAGATCCTGCTTCAATGGCAATAACACCAACCACAAGCAAGTTAGAATGCATGGAGTTGCTTTTGAGTTCATTACTTGAAAATACCACTCGACATGGGGTTTGACTGGGTGGTTGCCAACAGTCATTTCAGTCTTTCTTGAAAATTATAATGATGGTGGCATTTTGAAAGTAGTGTAGCATTCACGTGAAATCATTCAATAATAAGGATAAAACGGAGTTTTTCTAAACCATCTTGTTAGCATTCCATATGTTCTTTTGTCAAAAAAGAACAAAAAAACAAAAACAAAAATGTTCGTGAAAAACAATCACTAGGGATGAATATCATGCTTTTTCCTTTAAAGGAAATACAAATTAGCCAGTCGCACAATCTGACCTATTCATAATCTCTGTGCAAGTTGCTGCTTGCTCCAGGGTGTAGCCTTATTTGCTCTTCAGCAACGCTGACGGCAGACTTGTGTCCACATGATGGATTTATGTCAGTTGACCTAGAGCTCCCTTTGCCTGCTCCAGCCTGGATGAGGATTCCATAGGCATGCTGCACAGCAGTTACCCTGAAACTTCCTTTGCTGTCTTTCTAAGAAGTCCCTTAACTTCTCTTGGTTTGCATCACTTTTACTTGGCCCAAGATCTTCCTCTTCCTTGGTTGATGGCCTTCATGAAACATATCCTCCAATAGCCCCATACGAAATGGTGCGAAGGTGGCACATTTAAGTGAAACCGTACAGTACTTGTCTTTCTGTATCTAGCTTATTTCACTTAGCATAGTGTCTTCTAGCCTTGTCCGTGTTTTCACAAATGTCAGAAATCCTCGGTGTGATACTATAATGGTGGATACGTGTGATGATACATTTGTCCAAACCCACAGAATGTAAAACACCAAGAGTGAAATATAGTGAAACTATGGATTTTGATGTGTCAGTGTAGGATCATCCTTGGTAAACGATGTAAAAATAAAGTTGAACTCATAAAAGCAGACCAAAATGGTGGCTGCCAGGGGTTGGGGGTTAAAGTAAATGGATGATGTTGGTCACAGGATACAAAGTTGCATTCATGCAGGATAAATAAATTCTGAAGGCCTAATGTACAGTATTATAGCACTATGTAACTATAGTTCATATTATATATTATATTAATATATATACCTGAAATTTGCTGAGAAGGTATATCTTAAATATTCTCACAACACACACTTATCCAGGCACAATTACTGTGTGAGGTGATGGAGTTAATGAACTTGATGGTAGTAATCATTTCACAATGTATACACATGTTAAACATAACATTGTATACCTTAAGTATATGTAATTTTATTTGTCAATTATACTTCAATAAAATCAGGGGAAAAAATTTAAAAGAAAGACAAAAGAAATGGTACTAATGGACTAAGTTTTTGAGACCTTCCTTGACTAGACATTTTTATTCTTGACAACTGATTGACAGTCTTGATGAGTATAGATTTCTAGACTGAGAATCATTTTCTCTCAGAATTTTATCATCAAGGGTCCGGGGTTGCTGTTGAAAAGCCTGCTCCTTTCTTTATATGTGACCTATTCATTTGTATATTTCTCTCTGGAATATGTGAAGAATTGCTCTTTATCTTTGCTGTTCTGAATTTTGTAGAGTGATGACGCACATTTTGCATTTTTATGGGTCTCTAACATGATGAGCATTTTTTACTCAGTAATACTTTTAGATCTAGAAATTATTATTCTTTGATTCTAAAAAATTTCCTTGTATTCTCTGACAATTTCTTTCCTACCATATCCTTCATTATCTTCTGCAGTAACTTCTACTTTTTTGGATATTGGAACTCCTAGAATGATATTCTAATTTTCATGTCTTTTTTACCTATATTTTTATATTTTTAATTTTCTGTTTTTCTTCTGGAAGATACATTCCAGTATATTATTCAACCTTTATATATAGTTTTTTATATACGTTTTAATTCTCTAAAGTTCTTTTTAATACACTGAATTGTTCTTACCATAGCATCCTGGTTTCATTTCATGTATTCAGTATCTTCTCTACCCTCTTCTGAGATAATATATGTGATTTCTTTGAAATTTCTTCAGCTCTCTGTATGTTCTCTTTATCCTCTGGCTTCCTTTTTCCTGTTTGTTTTGGTCATTGTCTTTTACGCTAGAGTCTTATCTCAAAAATCAAGTAATCTTTGGGTCCATTCCAACTTCAGCAAAGTAGTAAAATGCTGGTTTGAATTTCTCTGTGTACCTGGGTGGGGCTTGTCACATAGTGGTCTTTGGAAAAGGAAACTGGGTGGAGGGTATTCTACAAACTTGCCAGAGTTGTATGTGGAATCTTAAATGTCCATTCTTGGAAACCTTTTTTCACGAGTGGATCAGTTTCCTCAGAGAGAACTCCTTCCGTCTTCTGTATGAGTGGAAAGAGAGAAGCTTCCTGCACTCTGGGAGGTGAAAATAGAAAAGGGACATGTGGGTTTCTGTATTCAAAGGTAATTTTCACTTAATCCCCCTGTTTTCATGTAGCAACTGGGTGCCTGGGTGGCTCAGTCAGTTAAGTAGCTGCCTTCAAATCAAGTCATGATCCCAGGGTACTGGCCCTGAACTGGGTTCCCTGCTCAGCAAGGAGTCTACTTCTCCCTCTGCCTCCACCTCCTCCCCCTGCTCTCTCCATCTCTCTCTCTCCCAAATATATAAATAAAATCTTATAAATAAATAAATAAATAAATAAATAAATAAATAAATAAATAAGGGCATGCAACCAAGCCAGTACTGGACTCACACATCTACTCTTCCCTTTGAAAGTACATATTACCTTCAATTCCTGACTCTTGGGGATGTATAAATTGAATAGCATGTCACTTTTAGCTTTCCACTCTAATTCTTTCAAACACTTAGCTGTCAACTTTTTCTGTTCAACACAGTCTCTTACCATTTACTTCACTGCTTGCCAATTTCCAACTTTTCTGACATGACTCATCTGCTCTCATCTTCTCTCACAATCTCTTTCTCTTGTGTGTTGATGCCTTTCCTGCCATTTAATGAAATTTGCACAGAAAGTGCAAATAAACACATGTGGTCAATCTGGCATGTTAAACTGGAAATCTGTGGTAGCTTTTAAACAAGTCTGCCCTCAAACAACGTAATAGGTACAAAGAGACAAGAGGGTTCAGAATCAAGAGGGAAGCAGCATGTGTGTGAGAGAATTTCAGGTGTAGTCAAATTAATCAATGCAGCGTTAATAGATATTGATAGTAATAACAATGACCTTTAGGGGTGCTGGTAAAGATGTAGATGAGGAAATATTTGTAGAGATGTTACCTACACTACAAAAGCTGTTCATCATCATCATCATCATCACCCTCATAGGTAGAAACTAAACTTATATCAACACACTAGCAAATTGAAACTGAAAATTTTTCTGGCTTTTGTCATCGGGCAGCACTCTATCCACTGGCAAAGACAATAGCATTTACACATCCAAGAAGAATAATTTCCAACTACAAAAGGGGTCACAACATACAGTTCAGATATGTGAATTTGATCTTACTGTGCTTTTTTTCACCCCTGGGTCTTCACACATGCTGTTCCACTTTCAGAACACTCTTTGCCACCTCACCTCGCTTTGATTGACTTAACTCACTATCAGTTTCCCTGTCTCCGTTTATCAATAATGATTTTGATAAGAATACTAAAAGTATTTCAATATATGGCTTTATGCACATCATCTCATTTACTGTTTGGAACAACCTTATGTGGTAGAAATTTCCTTTGTCTCATTTTACAGGAAAACTGAGGCATAATTTGTAATCCTTTCTCTGAGAATTCCATCACCTCTTGGGTTCAACTTAGTTTTCCCTCATATAACGTAGCAGTTAGTATACATACTCCAGAGCCAGAGTTTCTTAGGAAAATTGCTTAACCTCTCTGTTCTTCAGAATAACTAACAGAAAAATGTGGATAATAGTAGTTTTCATTGTATATGGTTGTCTGAAGGTTGAATGTGTTAATACGTGCAAAGTGCCTTGAACATAACCCTGAGTGCAGTAAAGCAATGAATACCTGCTACCTATTACTACATGCTTCCTTCCCAAGCCTCTGGTACATTTTCAATTTAACACATTATATCAGAATCTGAGTTTTCTTTTTCTTTGAAAATATGTTAGTATAATCTGGTAAAAACACATATGCACACTATTCCCACTACATAAACAACTTAGAAGCAAATTATTTAGCAAATGCCACAGTTAGTGCCACAGATCATGCCACAGTTTCTAATTTCTAGGCCCAACATGGCAGCCAAAATCCATGTAGGTAACGGCTTGTGGATCCCTTTTTCCTCCACGACAAGTTTAAATTTGGAACTGCTGCTGCCACCTCTGCAACACATGAGCAGAATCTGAGCTTTGAACCTTCTGTATTCCACTCCCCACCTTCCACAGGACCATGAGCCGCAGAGAGCAAGGATCATGTCCATGCGATTTAGTGTGGCATCCTACCCCTTAGTATAGTGCCCATAAGGTTAAGAAATGCTTAATAAATAGTTGTTGGAAGTGAGACTCAATGAATGAGTGCTTATCAGAATTCTACTCCTTTGGGTGAGTTTTGCAATGTGCAGAAAATAGGTGAGGGTAGAAGACTCAATTAGCTTCCAGCAGGAACATGTCATTATAAACAGCAAAGGCAGATCCTGTAACAGGTCTAATTTGGAATCAGAAGCACAGGCTGTAAGGGCAGGGTTCATGATTTCTTGACCATGTGATCCTGGGTGAGTCGATTAATCCCTCTGGGCTTTAATCACCAAATAGGTTGGTGTGAAAATCAATGAGATAATGTACATGCAAGCATTCTGTAAAGTAGATAACCCTGTAAAGGGTTACTCAGAAAGATTTCTCCCCAGACCATATCAATCTAGGAGTACATTTGGGATATTAGTTTAATAAACCTGTCATTCTCCGGGGTGTTCCGTGAACTGTTGCCAACCCCGCCATCCTAAGTGCCTGTTAGATTCCTTGTTGATGACGAATATACGTAGATTATGTGAGTAGGGAAAGAGGGGTGGGGACTGGAAACACAGACAACTCATGCTTCACTCTATCCTGGGTTCCAAGAGGACAATGAGAATTGGAATGCTTAGGAAAGTTTTACAACTGTCAAAAGTACATAAAGTCATCTACAAAACCTGCAAAACATAAGTAATGATTCTATTTGTTCTGGTGATGGTCTTGGGGGGAGAAATTTTCAAATTGCTTAATAAGATGGAGGGATAAAGGAAATACAGTGAGTTTCATTGTATGTATAGGCCAATTACTGCTTCCTCCCAGCAGCCAATTTGGTTGGTTGATTTCATTATCAATGAAATGATTCATTTATTTGCTCCACCAATATCATAGATACACATCTCTATTATGTGCCAGAGGTATGGCTACACTGGCAAGCAAAAAGGAAGAAATTGTTTTCTTTCATGACGCAGTTTGAGAGACATAAACTTAGCTACCTCATGCTTCTGCTTCTAGGTTGGAACGACTGTGATGTCTTAACTGAAAGTCTTCCTGCATTAATGAAACTATAATAGTTAACAGTGGGAGATAGTATCCCTTCTACAGAGAATATTAGACAATTATTATTGTGTATATTTAGTTTAGGATGTCATTGGTGAAAAGGAAAGTGACTTCTGAAGACAGGATAAAAAATATTTGTTTTGAAAAATATACACTTTGTAAAGAAAAATAAAGGATTTTTATCTAAATGGTAGAACCAAAGTCTAATTTAACAGGCTTTCATTGTAAGAAAGACTTTAATTAATGTACGAGAAATGTGGTCCTCACCTAAGGAAGAATTTCTCAGCATTGGATGATAAGGAATTGGATTGGCAAACTGAGGAATCCTAGGGACTCATTTTTAGGATATCTGTGGACTAGACATCAAGTTATTTCATGGCAGAAGCATAAGTGAAAATATCTCTCACTGTGCTTTTCACCTTTATAGATAAGTGAGAGACCAATTAAAATAGATGGCTATTACTCCTGTGTAGAGAAAAAAAATATAAAGAAAATGAATTTGTTTTGATCCTATTTATACTTCAATTGCAAAGACCAGGCCAACTCCTATGAATCATTTCAACATTATTGGACCTTTTTTATGAAAATATACAAAAATTTTCTACTTGGAATACATTTAAAATTTACAGAACTAATAGCTACTCACTATCTAATAACCCCTTACTATGCACCAAGCATTCTGTTAAGTATTTTAAATGCCTGATTTTATTTAATTTTTACAAGAATCCTAGGAGATATCTATTGCAATCTCCATTATATAGATACAACAACCCAGAGTCTTGAATGGTAATTCAAGGGCCCATAGCCAAATTGTAGAGCCAGAAATCAAGACCAGACTTCTTGATCCAAAACTTGTGTGCTCTTGACCATTACTCGCCATCTTGTGCTATACTCCAAAATAAATAATGGTGATAATGGTAGTAATAATAAGAGTAATAAGAAATGATGGTAACAATGATAATAGCAATGATAGTAATAATAAATGATAGTAATAATGACAGTAATAACAAATGATAGCAACAATAGTAACAATAATAATATAACAATATAAGAGAGGGGTAAACAAAGTATTTGAGAATTAGAGAGAATTAGAAAAAATAGAACAATTAATTTCAAATGGGGATCATTGGAAACCTTTGACAGAAGGTCATTTTAGAAAGATGGCTAACCTTTCCCCATATGTGTGTCTCCACTTTCATAGTAGGACTATGATTTGGGAACACTTGCCTCACCAAGGATGACATTTCTCAGCCCCTGTGCCGTGGACTCGTTCTCCTTCATAGAATCTGAGTGAAGTCTGTCTTCCTGCTAATCAGAATACCTATATCAATGCTGCATAAGCAAAGCATGAACTTTTATCCTGTTAAGCCACTAACATTTGAGATTTATTTTTTAAAGCCATCAGCATTGCCTAACCAATATAGAAACTATTCTAAGCAAGGAATAGAATATAGGCAATATCATAGAGGCAAGGTATGTGCAGGGAGGGTGAATAATTCAGTGATTTGGAGTATAAACATAGGAGGGAAGGAGAGAGACTGGAGAGGTAATTTGGGACCACGACCATCAGGCACGAAGTTCAAAATCTCTGTAATGGCTATCCCCCAAGATAAGGCCGGTCATAAGTGAAACATATCTCAATTAAAGTTAACAAAATATTTTTACTTCCCATTGGAAATGTAGGCAGAATCCTGGATGGCTAATTGCTTTTCCTATTAAATAAATAAAGCCATGTTTCATTTTAGTTGAAATATATACACACCCACACACATGCACACACATCCATATATACACCTGCAAAGCACCATCTTGCACTCACATGCTTTTTCTCCACAAACAGTAGTAGATGTTATCTATATGACTTCATCAATGTGTATTTCTATAGATTTCTGTAGATATCTATTCATTTCTAGAATTGCATCTGTTTGGACACCCTACTTAAATATTTCTGTGAAGATGAAAAAATGGTAATTTTTCCCTAGTGCGTGGCCTAATGCTTGTATTCTCCTTGTTTGTGTGATCTTCATTTCCTCTTCCTTGCCTCCTGGAGGTAAGTCAGAAACAGAAGCAATATAACTCAAGGGAAGACAGAAAACACATCTTTTTCACTTTTCTCTCTTTTCTTTTCTTCCTATTCTTGAAACCCTTTCTTCTGTGGGGCTCCACAAACTCTCCTCAGGTGGGTTCACAAGGTCCTGAGAGCTGCCAACACTTTTCCTCCAGTAAGAAATTTGTGCAAAAGGCCGGCTGCTACCCAGAGGGATGTGACAGATGGCAGGGTCACCGTGCCGAGCTCGGATGGCTCACCCAGGTGGAGAGGCATCAGGGAGCTGGAAGCGGAGCCCTGGAAATTATTCCTGGCCTGCTTCAGCTTCTCATATTGACAATTCCACACCCTTCTAATCTGTGAATTTTGGAGGTTGGAGAGCCCAGATGCATGCTTTTTTTTTTTTCCTGAAAGAATAAATTTGTCTGAATTTTCCAGAGCCACCATTTCACTGGGAATATTATCTTTACTGCATTGTATGCTACTTGGTAGCATCCACTAATGCCTAACTCAGTCTAGTTTTCTTTACCTGGGTGTGATGCTGTCTTACAAACGGTAACCCCAGAGTAACCTCTAACTAGCTTACAAAGGGGCTCTTTATCAACGACAGCGCAGCCAAAGCCAACAGCACACATGCAATGACGTGCCTGTTGTGTGGCCTGATGGGACAACCAAGGCTTTGTGACTAGCCTGATGGAGTAGTGGCAAGTATATAGAAATTGTAGTTTAGTTAGGGATAATAAACATTTCCCCCATAGATTGTTTGGTTCTTCCTTTCTCCCAAAACCCATAAGGGAATGCCAGGCAGGCAACTTTACTCTTAGATATCATTACTGGGTGAGAGAGCCTTACAAAGCAGAGGTTAAAGCTCCCCATCTAACCTTTACCTTCAAATAACAGAAGCAGTAGCAAGCACCGACCTCCTTATCTGTATGGGACTAATTAGGTTAACATTAGTATCTCTGCAAGTTGCTGGATTAAAGATATTTACTGCCAGAAAGCAGGAATTCTGTGTCTCTATTGCTTTCTTGTTAATGGGATGTTGACCATCATACTTTTGCTCTATTCAGTGGTTGTACACTGGTTCTTTGTCACAAAAGTAACACCAGAAGAAAAACAAGAAACCAAACACCCCCAGAGTAGCACTGACGGTTTTTGTGTCCAGGTGGTAACTACCTGTGTTAAATCTAAGAATCTTGGTATTTGAAGAAGCTCCATAACAAGCCCTTTTATCTGTTCCTCCACCCCCAAAGTTGAGGTAACATTGAGCTTGAACAATGTACCATATACCATATACCATATACAGTATATACATATACCATATACTGTAGATTTTAGAAATACATGTTTTCAAGAAGCGTAAGAAGATTAGAACACAATTCATGGACTTGGGAAAGTTTTGTTTTTATTAGATTTCTCTATTTGTGGCTAAGTGGCCTCCAAGTGGATCAAATCCACAACTTTGGCAACAGTATAACCATATTATACCTCAAAGGTTTTCAAACTGTTACATGCATAGAAGTTCCTGGAGCACTTGATAAATACAGATGCCAGGGCCTCACCCCAGAGATGTTGATTTACCAAGCCTGACATGGGGAGGCCAAGAATCTGCATCTTAATAATCTCCCAGGTGATTCTGATGCAACAATCTTGAAACTGAATCCAGATAGAGTGCTGAACCCAAAGCCAACTAAAAAATTTGAACTCTCCTTTTGGGTTACTGATAGGACTACACGGTATTGTCACATGGATTAATCTTATTTACCATGATGGAAGCAGAAGAGAGAAAGAAAGAAAAATGACAAAGGAGAAAGAGGGGATGTCTTATGTTGGGGTCCTCAGAGGCAGAGACTGAGATAGGAATTCCTATGCTGGTGATTTTTGAGAGAGTGCTCCCAGTGCTCAAAAGGAGTTGAGGAGAGCAGACTCGGAGAGAAGGAGGAACCAATAAGGGGGTCCAGCTGGAGTGGAGCTTCAGCCTGACCTCATGGGGAGCTGTACAGCATGAATCACACCACAGAACTGGTCCCACCTTAAGACCAAAGGTCAGCTTTTCATGATCCTGTATCAGTCAGTCCTGCACTGTGGGCCACCCCTTGAAGTGGGGCATAAGTTTCTGGCCATCTCTGTTTGGGGTGGTTTCTTTCAGAAGAAAACAATACTGTGGAAGAAAAAACAGTTTTGGGCTTGCCAGGCCAACATTCCCAACAGGCGGGAGAAGGACACACCAACCCAGTAAAGGGCATTTTGGTGGAGCAACAACAGGAACAGCAACAGCCACAGGGAGGGATGGAGTGGGGAAAAGAATGATGAATTACAGGGATGTCTGGGTGGCTCAGTTGTTGAGTGCCTGCTTTTGGCCCAGGGTATGATCTCAGGGTCCTGGGATTGAGTCCCACATCAGGTTCCCCACAGGGAGCTTGCTTATCCCTCTGCCTATGTCTCTGCCTCTCTCTGTGTCTCTCATGAATAAATACATAAAATATTTAAATAATGAAAAATAATAAATACACACTTCTCAGCTAAGGATGATCCAAACAAACGAAAGTTCTACCTTTCCAGTCAACAACCTGAATGACACTAAACAGCCAGCAAGCCACTTTCTGTGGGACATCCTGCCGAGTGCTCACAGAGTTGATGCTAGTGTCTGGATAGCTGCCTCTAGAGAAATTGTGTTTGTAAGACTTGAGGAAACAAAGCTATTGGGGAGATAAGACCCCACACCACATCAGAATCTTAGAGTTGAACAGCTGAGCAGTCTAACCATCCCTCCGCAGTGCACAGTCCATGATACTCAACTATGTGCCATCTGCAAACCTAAGGGACACAAATCTTCACCGTGATTAAAACTGAAGTGCAGTGTCAATCAAGCCCACTAATTTAATCAAAATGTCAAAAACCCTTTGTGTAGGATAAAGTGCCACTAAGATAAATCCATCTAAGTCAGAGCTTCCATCTTACCCAAAATTCCATGAATTTTGTCCAGTAAATGCCTTCTGAAACCAAAGATAAGCCCATTACTATGTCATTTCTCTTTATCACTCCAATGGCCTCATTTTAGAAGGAAATTAAGTGGATAATATCAGTGAGTCAGTATTTGCTCCTAGTATCAATATTTTTCATTAATAAGTGTTAAACCACATGAATGATCATTTATTCCAGAAACACTGCCAAGGTTTGATAGTATTTTACTGAACAATAAAGTCTTAGAAATTCCATCCCTTGTCCCTTTTCAAAAGCAGGTCTTAAACCTATCTGCAGGGCTTTGGTAAGTCTCTCAATCATTATGATGTCTAAAAGACCACCTAGAGTGACACTACTGTGTTCTCTGCATGAGCTTCAGTGCCTTACAATTTTATTCATTTGAAGCACTAGATGTTTCTTCGCAATTTATTTACTCATCTGACCAGGCCTCTATATCCTCTTTAATAATCCATAGGGTAAAGTTGATCTTCCTTGCCTGTAAACATAAATTCATAGTAGGATACAAATAATTTTTCTATTACTTTTAGGCATCTACCCATAGCAGCATTTACAAATCCACTTATCTGTTTTTTATTCTCCTTGCCCTCCAGAGAAAAATAAGCCCTTTGGGTTGTATTGATTCTTGTTGAAACTCACATTGCACCCCGGATATTGGCCTTCCTGATACTCTCCTACAGATCCACTTGCCTCTCCTGCATCCACTGAGCTAATGCCTCCCTACACCCATTTCTATAGATTCCGTTCTACTAGATGACATTATCAGAGGGATTGTTTTTGGCTCCAATACTAACTTTAGGTCTCACATTTCTCTTCCTAATTATGCTTATGTGTGATTAAGTTGTTAGAAATTCTTCTTTTCAAAGATTCCCTCTTGAGCCACATGAACTTTTGACTTCACTGACCATGGAATGAGGCTTGTCCTTGTTATAAACTTGAAGCAACGTATTTCCTTAAGTCCAAGATATAGTCTTGAGTGTCTCCTATGATTTTTTTTTTTACTTAATATCTCAAATGATTTGACTATTTCCTACAAAGTTTCCTATCACATCTCTATCACAAAACAGTTCTTTCATAATTTGGTCCAGAATATTGTTTTCCTCCCCAGCTTCTTCATCTTTCTGAGGTGTCAGCAAGTCTAGAATTTATCAGATGCCCGGCCTTTTGTAGAATAAGACTTCAGCAGACATTCCGACGGGTGTATTTTCCCTTCTCTCCAAGGCCAGTTTTGTAATCTGCATTCGGAAACCTTTATCCGTATCCTCTGTCTGGTCTGTTGGTCTGCAGAATACTTCAAGAATAATATCACTTCTAATTCTCTTTTATCTTATCCTCCCTGAGAGGAAAACTTGCAATGTCCATTCTTTGTTCAGAAGGGCAAAGAACTTTTTAAGTCACAGCTGTCACCTGGGTTTCCATGTGTTGCTGAGAGTCTAGTCTGAATGCTTACAAGAGAGGGAAGGCAGGGGCCAATAAAAATATATCTGCTGACAAAGCAGCAAAAGCATCACTTGGCATTTTCTCTCAAAAGTTCCCCATACCCAATGACATATTCTCTGTCCAAGATGGTACAAAAACATACATTTATTTAATGAAAGTAGAATTATTTGAGATGTAGTGAAAACAGCATTATGAAGAGCAGGAGCTTTTAAGCGCTGAGCTGACTTGACATTAAGTCCCAGCTCCAGTGCCTATTAGTTGTGTGACATCGATAAACTCTCTCTCAGATGTTCACATCTATAAAATGGACTTATTACTAGTATGTATCTCATAGTGTTGCTGTGAAAATTATTTTTAAAAGGTAAACCACAATACCCGGATCTCAATATATTCACTTATTTAATAAAAAAAAATTTTAAAAATTTAACAAATATTCAGTATGTGCCAAGAAATATCCTAGATGTTGTTATCACAACACTGAAAAAGTGTAACAAAATTCCTGGCCTCATCAGCAGGACGTCAGGTACAAACTATAAAGTCATGCTTACATAAAGCTTGCATAAATTATTGACAGCAGTAAATGCCCTGAAGTAAAATACGTAAGACAGGAACTGGAAATTGTGCAGTGGAGGGAGCTACTTTAGCCAGAATGGTCAGGGAAGACTTCTCTAAAGAGATGACTTTTCAGTTATGCCAGAATGGTGAGCAATCTGGGAGAAAAGTATTCTAAACAGAGGGATAAGCAAATGTAGATATTAATAAGCAACTTCTCCATACATATGTTTCCCTTAAATAGGTTTTGGCCAAGTATTTGGTCTGATTTTATATTATCTGTTTAGGCAACATTAATTTTCATTTAAAAATGGACAGATTCCCCTTGATCATCCTGTGTAATGCCATTCAATCAATCATCAATATTTTAAGCTTTTGCAAAGTGCAAGGTGATGTTTAACACATCCATGTTTTATCACTGAGAGACCGTGGCTGAATGCCATGTAGATGAATTTGACTCTGGAAAGCATGTCTCTTCAATTATGTGGTAAATGCTTCTTTTTACACCCAACCTGCTGACTAAAATGAGAAAGCGAACAAATGAGATGAGTTGCAGGGAGGACACAGGAAGCCAAGAGAGCAGAGTATCTAATTGGAAGAGCACAGGAGAATGTTTAAAATAAGTTTCAGAATAGTGATAAGGATGAAGATGATGTTATCTCTTGGATAGAAGAAGCTATTAAAATACACCAGAGTGTTTTCAATCACTTAATCAGAAAGCCCTTTTCCTGAGAACTGTCTTTTGTCCGTGTGCCATGAACAAATATAAATATTTTGGATTTCCTGCATCCTTCACCCTGATAATAGGCTCTTAACTATAAGCTCTTCCCACCTCAAAGAAAAAATGAAAAACAATGATAAAACATGAAGGATAGATAGGATGTCTTCTCCAGATGAATTATTGAATACCACTAAATAGTTTTTAGCGTTATTTCTTCCCTAGCTCTTGCTCTATTTAATAGGATATTTTATATGGCTTCTGTATATAATACATTATGCATCCCAAATTTAGAGCATAACACATAATGTAAACATATATACAAGAGTGAATTTAGGTAAAACAAATAGGCTTTGTGAACAATTTCATGTGAATTTCTTTTATAATGCCACATAAGTGTAACTTTTTATCTATACATAAATTTTCATCTCATAGTTAACATTTGCAAAATTCTTAAAGAAATAATTTATAAGATAATGTATTGAAATGTTTATTTAAGGTTCAAATAATATTTTAAATTCTTAATAGTAATATGAGTACCTGTGGCTATGTGGGGTTTTTTTTCTTGCCCTTTCAATATTTCTTTCTTTTTTTGTATTTATTTAAATTCGGTTAGCCGATGTAAAGTACCTCATTAGTTTCAGACATGTTTTTTAACTAAATAATTTACACTGAAATAAAAATATTTTTAAAAACTATGTTAACTGGCCTATTTAGGGAAAAAAACTTAACCATGAATTTTTTAAAAATTATAATTAAAACATAATTTGCAAAAAATTTGTTTATTGTTATGAGAATAAAATGTCATGAGATGTTTACATTCGTGTGGGATTTTAAATAACATTTTCTGGATCCAAATAGATGTGTCAATCATTTGAATCATAACAAGCCAGAAGTTTTCTTTTGTGTTAAATAAATAAACCAAAGTGAAATTCTACTTGGGCAAAAGGTGAAATTAAGTTTAAGTGACTATATTCATGAATAAAATCACTATGAAGTACAATTAAATGCATTTTTGCTACTATTATAAATGACAAATTTTCCCATTATACCTATATTTTAATTTATAATTGGAAATTGAAATCCTAGTACTCAAATTGATCCCATCCAGAGTTGTCCTTTGAAGTTTGACCTCAGAATTTGTGCAATAATATCAAATAGATGATAAAATTTCAGGGGGAAATTGTGTAATAATAGGACTCCTGTAGAACCCTTTACTTGCACAGCCATGATTCTTGTATACCAAACTGGTTTTGCTTTACATAAGGATATAATACCCCTATCTATTTGAACCTCATGTTACCAAAGCACTAAAATACAAATCTGGTTTAATTAAACGGCCAAGACCAACAGAAAGGATCCAATCAATATGAATAATATTCCTGCTTCTCTCTCCAAAACAAAATAGACTGCTTGAGTGCTTTATGTTCAGGCGCAGCAAGCCAGTGAGTGCTGGGTGCCGTGTCAGATGATAATTCAAGGGTTAAAAAGGACAAAATTATCATTCACATATGAGAGAAGCTGCTATCAGCTCGCTTATTGACCTTATATGTGCTCATGGGTAAGTTGCACTGTTACTTATAATAAGATGAGAAATGAATTTATCTGGATAAATCGTTAGAGGAAATCTGATGGTCTCATTAGTAAGGTGGTTTCCTGGTCACCACCACCGCCTCCCCTTGCTAAAGAAGCCCCTGCTAATCAAATGTGCTCCTGGAGAACTACAACAGGATTTGGCACTAAATTTCGAGATAATGATGGTCGAGTAGGGCTTGATTTATTCCATGCCTTGCTTTTATTCTCTTTATTGATTCCTACAAAATAAAGATGGCCATGCCTGTTATGGAATTTGAAATAATTGGAATCGGTGTTATTTACATATGATTTCATTTGTGCTGAAGTTGGGGAGTGGGGGGAAAGGGGGTGGCAGGCAAGGGGAGAGGTGTCCTTTGAACAGCTGCCTTTGGAAGAAATGTTCCGGTAATAAACTGCCTCCAGTGTTTGTCTAAAATAAAGAAATAAATAAATGCCGCGTCGGGTGAATCACATCAAAATCTCAAGACAATTCCAAGATGAACCAACTCGGAGAGTAAATGACCTCTTCATCTGGGTGATAAAGTTCCAGCCAAAATATTCTCTGGGCCCGAGACGTGATTCATTAGAAATATGTGCATGGTGGGGCGCTCCTCTCTCTATCTGGCAGAGTCCGGTCTGCACACTGATAAGAAGCAAATGCAAATGTCCTGATAAGAACTGAATGCAAATATTTATGATATGATATTCCCTGGGAATTATGTGCAGATAAAACAAAGTGTATTATTTTCCTGCTTCTCTTTCAGGTTTGCCAAAATGCCCTTTTTCGCTTTTGGAATTTGCATTTCTTCAAAATTGATTCGGCTTGCGTATTATGTTAAGCTATTTGTTTGCTAAGGATGGTAATTAGTTACTGTAATTACAGCAATGACAGTTGCTAAATTGTTTTTAAAGCATTACAGTGGGCCTGTGCCAGAAGATTGCAGTATTTTTTTGGATTTAAGCAGAGGCTGGAAAAACTCCCACTCTAGGGCCAGCATGGGATTTTCAACTACAAAGCTGCTTTTCCTGATTGAAATTTTTTTAAAAAGTCATTAATTTGCATTGATTGCAAGTGCTAACTTTACATTGAGGTTTATTCACATATCACAGAAATATTAGCGATAGTGGACGTTGGCGTCAAGGAGACACAGGGGACACCCATCGTAAATAAAAGTGAAAGCTGATAGCAGAGGAAAAATGGTATAACTATTACTTGGAGCCTGTTAATTAAACTTTTTCGCCTGTTTTTAGATAAATTAAAAACAATTAAAAATGTTTCTCTGAAAGCTATCCCTAAACTTTTCTGACTGCTCCTGGTTAAATGAGTCATGTGGAAAATAATAGTTTGGCCACGTTCTATTTTTGACATGTGGAAAGTAACAAAAAAGGAGAAAGGTTATTTACCCAAATACTTCTTACAGATTTAGTTTAAAAGAAAATAATTGAGGAGGAGAGACTTGAGCTATAGTGCATGTCCAAGATGGTTCATATGATTTATGTCTTATATCAACTGTGACTCAGAGGTTAAAGGCAGAGAATGCAGTTCTCTGCGTTGTCTGTTGTCCCAAGAATGTCTTCTAATATTACTTTCTAAAGAAGAAAATTCAGGTCTAAAAAATTCAGGTGTGCTCAAAGTTTGTCCCCAGCCACTTGAGGTAAAATAATCCAAAATTTGAATGCAGCCTTCAGGGTTGGAGGGGTTTGTATTCATCTATTCACATTCACAAATGCTTCATAAAAAATAAATACTACTATGGTTTAAATGTTGGGCTTCCTCTGCTGGAAGACAGTTAGCTACCGTTATATGAATAATAATAGTGATTAGCATTTCTTTTCTTTTCTTTTCTTTTCTTTTTTTTTTTAGATTTTATTTATTTATTCATGAGAAAGAGGCGGTGGGGGGGGGAGGGAGAGAGACAGGCAGAGGCAGGCTCCATGCAGGGAGCCCGACGCGGGACTTGATCCCAGGACCCCAGGATCACGCCCTGGGCTGAAAGCGGTGCTAACCCCCTGAGCCACCGGGGCAGCCCATGACTGGCATTTCTTGACGTCATTCCACATTCCAGGCACCACACCAAGGACTTTACTTGCATTCTCTCAACAAGTTATGGTGCATTATTATCATCACCTCCATTTTACAAAAAGAGATACTGAGGCTTAGAGATGTTAGAACTTCACGTGATCGCACTTCTGATAAATCCTGAATGACGGGGACAGCCCGGGGGGCTCAGCAGTTTAGCACCGCCTTCAGCCCAGGGTGTGATCCTGGAGACCTGGGATCAAGTCTCACGTCAGGCTCCCTGCATGGAGCCTCCTTCTCCCTCTGCCTGTGTTTCTGCCTTTCTCTCTCTCTCTCTCTCTCTCTCTGTGTGTCTCTCATGAATAAATAAATTAAATCTTTAAAAAAAAAAATCCTGAACGAGGATTTCCAACCCAGGCAGCCTGAATCACAGCCTAAATCCACAGTTTATGCTATTCAACTGAGAGGATGTGACTTTGTATTCAAATGTAAAACAAACAAACAAGATTTTAAAAACTTTGACTTCCTCCTTTAATCGAAAGCTAACCTAAAAACTAAAGCACATGGGCAAGAAGATGTCAAAAATGGAATTTTCTGGGTGCTTGGGTGGCTCTGTCAGCCCATGACCAACTCTTAAGTCATCAATCTGGTCAAGATCTCCTGGGTCCTGTGGTAGAGCCCTCGAGGGGGCTCCATGCTCAGCCGGGATCTGCTTGAGAATCTCACCCTCTGCCCCTCTCCTCACTCTCCTGGAGCATGCGGTCTCACATGCGTGCTCTCTCTAAAATGGGTAAATAAATCTTTTTTGTAAAAAAGATTTTATTTATTTACTTGGGAGAGAGAAAGCATAAGCAGGGGAAGGGGCAGAGAGGGAGAGAGAAGCAGGCTCCCCCTTGAGCAGGGAGCTGGTTGTGGGGTTCCATCACAGAACCCTGGGATCATGACCAGAGCATAAGGCAGATGCTTAACCGACTGAACCGACCAGGCACCCCGATAAATAAATCTTTTTTTAAAAATTTTTGAATTTTCATCTCAAAGCTTTTTTTTCTGACATTGTTTTCCCATTTACTTTTTATGGACATAAATATAATTTCCTTGATGTGATGACTCCAATAGTACCAGTACTTTGGGAGAAATTTGATTTCTTTAAAAAAGTATCACCAAGGATTTCCAAGGATTTAACGACTTTTATTCCAAAAAGATTCAACAGATTTAGTTTGTGTACTTATCATCATTTGCAAGCTATAAATCCCAATTTGTGTAATATGGTTCTCACATTTGTATGACAGATGAGATTGGTAAATGGGCATTTTATGGTATTTTTAAATTGTTTTGAAAATTATCTCACCTCTCATACTTATATATGATGCTCATTCTATACAGCGACTGCATGCATAATGCCAAGTACATTCCCCAGTCTGAGAGGCAAGTATCTCACATGTGCGCGCACGCACACACACACACACACACACACACACACACAAAGGCACAGATCAAGGCAATTTACACAAATAATCTCTAATTAATGTATTCAACATTCCCTCTCTATGAAGACATTCCTGATACACTCTCACTCCCTCCAAGCTGGACAATCTCTCAATTTCCCAACCCACACAACACTACATTTTTACCCTTTACAGCGTTGATCACAAGACTCATGGTGCCTTTTATGAACCTAGCTCATTGTACATATGTCTTTCTTCCAGTAGACTAGAAGCTCCTTGAAAACTGGGTCTTTTGCATGTCCTGAATGTAGCACAGACTTTTTACACAGTAAATACTCAATGAAGACTTACTGAATGAGTAAGCACTGAACCCATTCAAACAACTACAAAATTTTTGGTGATACACACAATGAGCCTTTATTTCTCATGCATGGGTCTGAAGGGCAGCTAGGGCACTTCTGCTTCAGGCTGCGGAGTCAAGTGGGTCTGTAGCACCTGTCTCAAATTAGGTTGAGGCTAGAATAGGTACAGCAACCTGGGACATGTGTCCTTAAGATGAGAGTCAGAAACTGGCAGATGAGTAAGTGTAAACACATGACATCTTCTATGGCCTCCATTCAGAACTGGCTTCTTTCACTTTCATCCACATTTCATTGTCCAAAACAGGTCTAGAGTAAAGCCCAATATCGATGTGGAAGCAAAATATACTTTTCCCATGGAGGTGTGGGAGGGTAGATGGTGAAAGAGGAATAAATATTTGCAGAATTATAATCTACCACAAACAACAGATATTCATATAATAAAAATATAGCAGATTACTCTTTCTTTAATCCACAGCATCTAAAACAGAGAAGAAAGTTGGATAATTGCCTCATTATCAACATCATGGAAAATATTTCATGATTTCTACTGATAATTTTTAGATCAATAAACTGCCATGAATTTTCTTTGCAGGTTCAACATTAACACAATGAGCTACAGCTTGTGCTTTTCTCATTTTATCCCTTATAGTTTGGAGAAGTAATCAAGCTTCTTCTTCCATACTTGAAGACCATAAGTCAATTGTTCCTATATTCCTTCCTTTACACTGACATTTCTTTCATCTCCCCCCTCTAACTTCACTTGTCAAACCATATCCTACCTTTGTGGCTCTTCTTTGGGAGCTCCCCAAGTCCATTTAGAGCCAAAAGCTATATCAGAATTTCTTCTTACCATAAATCAATCAAAACTGGAAAAGGAATCTTATTTCCTTAGAGAAAAATATTAGCAAATTCCCAGCTGAAGAGAAACATATGGGTTACACCCCCACTCCCACATTTTCCTAACCCCCACTCCAATCTGCAAACATATCAGAGTCAATTTGACTAAACTGTATTGGATCAAAGAAGAGCTCCAAGGAGTGTGAAGTCAGGCTTCAAATATCAGCTAAGCACAGTTTGGTTACAGAAAGGAAAACATCCCTCCTGGAGTGAGACATCTTTCTTGTCCAGACGTTCAAAGAGTGTTATTCATTACTAAGTTTATGGTACCCACACTGGGAGCACAGTTCATTACTTCAGAATTCCTGCCCAGTTTACAAGGAAGGTCTCCTGTCAGCTGCCTAGTGTTTCCATGGCAGGTTCAGTCTCAGTGAATATAAAATTGATTGCTAGTCGCTCTCTAGCTGCATTGGGTCATATGGTGACTGTAAACATTTATCCCAGACCTGGAACTTTTAAAATTTTCATTAAAGTTTTCAAATTAGGAGGGTAATTTATTTTGTATTCTAGGAAGTAAGATTGAATCACACTTTCTTCATTTAATTCACCTGCTTAAACAAATTCCACTGAAATAGAGAAAGCTGATGTGTTAATATCAATGTACAGAAAAAATCACACTTTAGAACATAATTCAGTGTAATCCGTAGTGAGAGAAAAGGAAATGAAAGGGCATCCAAAATCATGACTTATATCAGTAATTCACATGTTCAAGTTCCAGATCACAAAATAAGGACCATATGGTATATTAGTCAGGGTTCTCCAGAGAAACAGAACCAATAGGATATGTATATATATAGAGAGAGAGAGATTTATTTTAAGGAATTGGCTCACACAATGAGAGGGATGGCAAGCCTGAAATCTGTAGGGCAGACAGGAGACCCAAGTTCAATGGTGGTCTAGAGACAGAATCTCCCCTTACTCAAGGGACCTCAGTCTTTTATCTAAAGATGGAGCCTGCCCTCATGAAGAGTAATCTGCTTTACTCAAGGTGTTCTGACTTAAATGTTAATCTTTTCTTTAAAAAAAAACAAACCTTCCACAGCTGTAGGTAGACTGGTTTATGACCAAATATCAGCCGAGCTGACACATAAAATTAATGTTAAATGGCTTACAGTTATCTTTGTTCTATCACTTACTTGATCAGTAAGCATGTACTGAACACCTACTCCATACTTGGCTGTCCTCAGTATTCCCAGGAAGGATACAAAATCAATGATTCTGAATTATTCTTCATATATTGATTTTCAGAAACATTAAAAAATAGATTTGGAATTATACCTAAATTGGATCTCTCCTAAAACCTAAAAGAAATTAGCACAAACATACAAAAAAATAAGTCAGGCATGCTAAAAGAAACTTACAAAAATCTACCCAAACAGGATGTACCCATTTTGCAGGCATATTACATCATATCCATAGGATAAAAGCAGGACATATTTAATTAGCTAGTTGAAATACCAACCAGCAGTTTGTGGGCTGGTAGAAATGCTTCTTGGATCACACGGTTTTATAAAGCTGCTTAAATTAAGTCACTGTTCCCCCTTCTAAACCAAATCATGAGTCAATCAGTCTCTTGCCTCCTAAGTTTAGCCTCTCCATGTACCATACTGAGTTTGAAAAACAGACTAAGTGCTACAGAGAGAAGGGTAACCTATTCTGATGTATCTTGACATTTATGGAAAAAAAAAATCAAAAGGTAGCATCCTAATTCTGTGAAAGCTCATTTGACTTACGCATTCAAGGCCAGATGCAAGTCCATATATCAATTATATGTGAAATGTTGCTTTAGAAGCTGCTTCTGGCATTTTATGAATTCACAGACCTACATGGCCTCTCATACAGGATAACTGCCTAGATCACAAAGACACCAGGCGTTTCAGGACAAGCCCCTCAGGAAAAGTGAACAATTCAGGCAGCCTCCCATCCAACACAGTATACTCCTTATTCACCAAAAATAATCTTACATTGTTCAAAAAATTGTGTTTCCTCCCCATTAAAAAAAAAATTCATGCATATTCATATCATTCTAATTTTAATACATGTTCATGTTTAACATCATCAATTTCCATAGGACTGTATTAAGTCCCCAGATAGTGGCTCTAAGTCTTCCTAGTGTTCATAACCTGCACCATTCTACAGATTGCTCATTGGTATCCTCAGCTGCCATGGGGCTGGATAGGCCTGGAAGGTGGCAGAACTGCTGGGGCAGACACAGTTAGATGTCTTAGCTCTCCAGGAAGGTTCTCCTTGCTCCTCATAGCTAGCTGTTCCACTTTTTTTCATTTGATTTTTTTAATTGAAGAGTAGCTGACATACAATATTATATTACTTTCAGGTATATAATATAGTGATTCAACATTTATATACATTACAAAATGATCACCAGGATAAGTCTAGCTACCATCTGTCACCATGCAAAGCTGTTACAAAATTATTAACTCTATTCTCTATGCAGTACATTAAATAATGGTTTCAGGACTGATGTACAGAAGTTAGAGATTTCCTGTCATATCTTCCAGATTTGTTTTCTATTTCGTATGTGTACATGCATCATGGGCTGAAGGTTTGTGTCACCACCACCACTATCTCCTGCCCCCTAGACTTCATGTGTTGAAATCCTAACCTTCAATGTCATGGTATTTGAAGGTGGGGCTTTTGAGTGGTGATTAATTCATGAGGGTGAAGCCCCACTAGATGGAAATAATGGCCTGATAAAGGAGTCTCCTGAGAGCTTCTCACTCCTTCTGCCATGTGACAGTACAGCAAAAAAGAAAGTTGTCTATAAATCAGGAAGCTGGTCCTCACCGGACATGAATTTTCTGGTGCCTTGATTTTGTACTTCCCAGCCTCTGGGACTGTAAATGTTTGTTGTTTAAGCCGCCCATTCCATGGATATTTTTGTTATAGTCTGAACAGATTAAGATAATATGTGTATATGTGTGTGTAATATATGTGAATGTATGTGTTTAATAAAATTTTTGACTAAAATTTATTGAAGTACTACTATGCTTAAAATGCTTTCCAAACCCTGACAGTCTAATGGTAGATAAAAAAAATCAGTCTTATGATATTTCATAGTTTTCATGAAATTAACAGTCTAATGTGAGAGAGAGAAAATAAAATTCATTATATTTAAATTTCTCATAAGGCATCTGAAAGAGAAAGAATAAATGCTAAAAATGCATTTAACAGGGGAAGCTAATTCAGCCAGGGGAGTTAGAATTGACTTCTCTGAAAAACTGATATATCAATTCTGTCTTTAAATGTAACGAATAATTGTCAGTTGATAAGGAGATCCAGAGGTAGTAAATTCCAGGCAGTGGGAACAGCATAGGAAAAATACCTTTGAGAAATACACAAAAATATAGTATGTTCTTCAGGGACATTTTAGGTTATAGTAATAATTTTAGATTTGACTGTAGGTGCAAAAGAGAATTATTGCAGGGTTTTAAACAGAATTATTTAACATAGTAATACCTGCATTCTTAAATGACCATGTTAGCTTCTGTATGAAGAATGATTTTGAGGGAAGCAAAAATGGGATACTGGCTGGCCAGTGAGGAAGTTATGGCAACACTTCAGATAAAAGATGATGATAGCAACAGAAATGAAAACAAAACAAAACAAAATAGATGTGAGATGTTGCCTGTCGGTCAAATCAGTTATGACTAGGTCATTTCTGAATGGGGGTTTAATGCATAGGAAGATGCTGGGGTGACTCCCTGGATTCTAGCATGAACAACTAAGATGGAGAACACCCGATGAGGATCAACACTAAAGATCATGACTTCCATTGAAAAAATACTCAGTTTGAGATGCCTGTGAGCTAGCCAAGAGGAAATAAGGAATAGTTGGTTAATTATGCAGTTCTAGAGATAGTTCAGACATATGAATTATGATTAACAATTTAGAAGCTATCAGATAATATCTGAAGGCAAGGGGAAGAATTAGCTCATGTTCAATAGGGTAAGAAGAAATAAAGATCCAGGGAATCTCTCTGAAATTCAGGAAGAGAAGGAAGACACTCACAGGTGAAGGAAGAAAACATGCACACACACACACACACACACACACACACACACACACACAACAAGATAGCATAGCAACCCAGAAGCCAAGAGAAGAGTATTTTAAAAGAAGTGGCCAATCATATCAAATAATGATAAGAAGCAAAGCAAGGGTAATAGATAACATGCTATGTTACCAGATCTCCCTTCCAGGACTAAACCCTTCATTCCTCCAACTTCCAGGAGTGTTGGCAGCAAAGAGCTCTTAATTGACTGACCCCTTTCAAGAATTGCCCTCAACTAAAGAGAACCACTTTGCCTAGCTCCATGCTCTGTTCTCTGGATGGCCAACACCAGACAACTGAGCAATGAGGGGAAAGAAAGGTCCTCCTTTCACCCAATTCAGAACAACTCTGAAGGGCCATGCCAGCCCCAGAGCTCTCCTGTAGGATTGGCTGCAGTCTTTGTTACAGCTGCATGCAGCCCGACTTCTCCCTCTGCCCGATTGCTTCCTTCACTTCTCTACCATTGTTGATCCTAAGAGTGCTCCCTACTAACCTCCCTCCATGCAAATCTTTATTTTAGAGTCTGTTACCCAGGACACTGACCTTGCACAGTAGGATAAGTTCCAAACAAAAACAAAAACAAAAAACCGTCCGTCGGGCTTATCAACATAGAGGACATTGGTAATTTTAATAAGAGCAATAATTTTCAGAAAGTGGACAATATTATGATTGTATTGTATCCCATGGTGGGGTGGAATACAATGTCCAATTGATAGCACTTAAGTGCTTTAAATTTTTATTATTGTAAACCATGTTGTGATGGGTGCTCTTGTATAGATTTTTTAAAATGAGTATAACACTTCAAATCTTGAAGAATTTACCTTGCCCCAAGCAATATTGTAATTTCTAAACAATGTGTCCCTTATAGTAAAACCAAGGGGGAACCCACTAACTTAGCACAGATCTCTCAAATACTTCTATTGTTCCTGTTCTTTCTTTTTCTTTTTAAGATTTTATTTATTTTTATTTATTTATTTATTTATTTATTTATTTATTTATTTATTTATTTGAAAGAAAGGGAGAGAACATGATTGGGGTTAGGAGCAGAGGGGAGACCAACATGGGGCTCAATCCCAGGACCCAGAGATCATGACCTGAACCGAAGGCAGACACCTAAACCAAGTGAGCCACCCAAGTGCTCCTATTGTTCCTATTCTTGAACATTCAGATTCTAGTTTAAATCTACCAAACAAATCAAAGTTTTCTTTACTTTCTTAAGAAAAACGAACTTTTATTTCCCTTGGATGATTTAAATTTTATATTACTAAAAGCTTATTTAAGGAAATAGATTCTCAGTGCAACAACCACACTGAGGGTATATGTGCTCAGTAGTTATTTTTTAAAGCAAAATATAAATACAGTTGCTTTGGGCTTTGTGTTTGTTATCATTTTCTTTCCTCTTCATTAATTAAATGTGCAGAAACTTATTATATCACCTCTAGTTGTTCTGATTCTCAGAAAAAAAAAGGAAATCACAATTAATGCCTAATATATACCAGTGCTGTGTTAAACACCTTACATGTATTATATTACTTAATACCCACAAAAATTATATGTGGTATGTGTAGAGGAAACTTGTCTAAAATTTGTTTGGCTGCTCATGACTTATGCATGAGAATATTTTATTAACTAAAAGACCAGACAAAAAAATAAATAAATAAAAGACCAGACACTTCCTCTCCCTGACACAGCCAAGCATGGCCATATAACCAAGTCTCAGCCAATTGGATGCTCCTGCCTGAAACTCTGGGTTTGGAGTATGGGGCCATAGAAGCAATTACACCTTCAAAGGGTGGAAGGGGCACCCTAACCAGACCATCTCCATGTGGGAGTTACTTGTAGTTCTCCCTTGAGCACAACATGGCTCCAACCCAATTTCTGAGCTCAGTACCTCGGACTTCTGTGAACTTGCCTTCCAATATATACCTTTTTAATGTAAATTTGCAACCAAAACCCTGACTAATAAGCAAGTGCAATTGTTACTTGTATGTTACATATGAGGAAAACTAACTCAGAATAGTAAAGTGGCATACAAATCTGTCTAGATTCAAAGCTGGTGATCTTAACCAATATTCTACATCTCCTTTATTTACTTATTCATTATGTTTGTTTCTTTGTCACTAGACATATTTTTTGTGGCTCTGTATTGAATAGCAAAATGTCCATACATAGAGCTACATGTAAAAAAATATATATACAACAGATCATCTTCCTTTATAAATATCTGGAAACAGGTATTTACTAACATTAAACAATGTATTTAATCTTTTTTTCATCTAGTTTAAATTTGCTGTTGACAGTGACATTAGATCTTATTGGACACATGCAGAAATTTGGATTTTAAAATACATAAAACAAATCAGGCAAAAACATCTATAGCAAATTAGTCTCTAATTATTAACAGAGCTTTTTAGACCCATGGCTAGTTTCTGCTGCATCATGCAGGAGTGCACACACTTCCAGAAAAGCCTCGGCTCTCTTTCATTCTCAGGGACATTAGTAGCCCTTGATAGAAAAACTGAGTGACTTGGGGCACAGGTGGTGTGTTCATCTCCAATCCCCCGATAAGGTCATGGCTTTGGAAAGTAAGAAAGAGGACCAGCTGGACACGCGAATGGTGCTGAAGTTCAGAATTTGTGCTCAGACCATGGCTTATAGTGTGAGAATAATGAGCTCTAGGCAACGGATTCAGTGCCATGTCTTCTGAAGACAGAGAAGGATGACTCTGGCAGCAGGCAAGCTTCCCCCCTAACCAAAAAGGGGGAAGGAGAAAAATTCACTGATTATACTCTCAAACTACTATCAGGCAAGTCAATCATTTATTGAAGAAAATGCAATATTAGAAAGACTACATATCCATTTTCAAGAAAATAATGCAGAAGGAGATTTGGAGCAATCTTTAGATCTCATATATCTTGTATTAATATTTTATTTATTTATTCATTCATTCATTCATTCATTCATTCATTCATAGACACATAGAGAGAGAGGCAGAGACACAGACAGAAGGAGAAGCAGGCTCCACGCAGGGAGCCCGACGTGGGACTCTATCCCGGGTCTCCAGGACCACACCCCAGGCCGCAGGTGGCGCCAAACCGCTGCGCCACCGGGGCTGCCCCTATATCTTATATTAAATTTATGAAGAGTGAGTTACACTCTGCAACAAGTCTTAATAAATTAAAGGGATTGAAATCATACAGAGTATGTTCTTTGACTACAGAAGAGTTAAATTAGAAATCAACAGCAGAAGGAAATTTAGTAATCCACAAATATTTGGAAACTAAATAACAGATTTTTAAATAGCCCAGAGGTCAAAGAAGAAATTAGAAGGCAAATTAGTAAGCATTTTGATCTGTATGAAAACAAATCTACAGAGAATGAATAGTAAAGTGAACTTGAAATATTAATAAAGCAACATCACAAACAATAGCTTATGTGTTTTGAGTGTCTGCTATATTATTTGGTATTTTGCACACATTTTCTCCTTTAATTTTCCCTGCAGCCAAATGAAGCAGGTACTATCATTATCCCTTTTCAAAAGATATGGACAACGAAATTTAGGGAAGCCACACACAAACTCAGTGGTGGGGTAAGTCTTCAACTCAGGTTTGTCTGACAACAAAATCTTGTTTTTAATCACTAAGCTGTGCTGCCAACACAAGATTAATGTGAAGTGTGGTAATTTCTCAATTCTGCTTAAAACCTAGTAATCAATTGAAAATTAAGCAATATAAGAGGGCATGACATTTTGCTTTGAGAAGGCACCCTTGGATTGGAAATCCATGTTCTTGTGCATGAGACCATGCTGAAGAGCATTTCAGTAAGAATAAGGAGAAAGAAACAGAAGGCAGTTTCAGCAGCTTCCCTACCCAGTTGGAGGGAAGATAGGTGATTTACTAAGATTCATTTCAAAAACCTCACAAGGGAAAGATAAACAGTGAACAACCACAGCTTTTGAAACACAAAGAGGAATAAAGTTGACTCTGTACCCCTAATGTGCTAGTAATCTGCTAGAATCAGACAATGAGTATGAAAATACAAATACTTTTAATAGGGTTCCCCAGGAAGGAGAGTCTGGCATGTAGATTAGTGTTCAGGAAGTTTGCTGCAGAGTGCTTTTCAGAACACCTGTGAGAGAATGAGGGCAGCAGAATTCACCCAGGCATCAGGTTGGTAAGATCTTTTTCCTCTTCAAAAGATATGGACAATGAAATTTAGGGAGTGGTGGAATAAGATTTCAGGTCAGGTCACTCTGAAACAAAAATCTTGTTTTTAATCACAACACAGACAATAATGTACATAATGACTGATAATTTTTCCTCTTGGTGACCTTTCATTCTATATCACTAAGTGTTTGAAAGCTCACGTAGGTGAAACCTGAATCTGTGTCTTTTCCCTTTAAATGACTGTCTTTTTGTTCTATCTCCAGAAGATCTATAGAATTTAAAGCTTCCTTCTTCTATATCATGGGGCTCCAATTATTTGAGGCTACCCTTCAGGTTTTCCTTCAATAGTATTTGGCTAGACATGGACATTTTCTTCTGCCTTTCTACACAGCAACTGCTTTCCAGACTTGTTACCTTACTGGTTCTTTTGTTGGTTAAGACATAAATGAATGATATCCAGTTCAGCATGTTGGGATGAGTCAAGCATAGAGGACCACCCTGCAATAAGATCTGCCCACTAAGGGGCAGCAGGCCCCATAGGTAAACTCTGGAAGGAAATCTAGTCCAGAAGACACAGTGTGCAGATAATTTAGCAATAGGCAAGATCTAGAATGATGTCTTAAACTGTTAATCAAGTAGTTGACTGAACATAGGGAAGTGAAGCTGGCATTAAAGTGTCAAGGGTATGTACCCTCATAGACTAGAAGGAAGAAGGTTTAAATTCTAGAGACTTTCAAAATTTTCATGAAAAGACATGCCTGCGTGGCTCAGCAGTTGAGCATCTGCCTTTGGCTCAGGGCATGTTCCCGGGATCCAGGATCAAGTCCCACATCGGGCTTCCTGCATGGAGCCTGCTTCTCCCTCTGCCTATGTCTCTGCCTCTCTCTCTGTGTCTCTCATGAACAAATAAATAAAATCTTTAGAAAAAAGTTTCATGGGAATCCCTGGGTGGCTCAGCAGTTTAGCACCTGCCTTTGGCCCAGGGCGTGATCCTGGAGACCTGGGATTGAGTCCCACGTTGGGCTCCCTGCATGGAGCCTGCTTCTCCCTCTGCCTGTGTCTCTGCCTCTCTCTCTCTCTCCTTGTGTCTTTCATGAATAAATAAATAAAATCTTTAAAAAAAAGAAAAAAATCATGAAAAAATCAACATGAAGGATCAATTCTGCAACTGGACATTTTTCCTACATGATAGAAGTCAGAAAACCAATTAAGAGGAAGCTGACTTCTGAGCACTAAAGAATTAGTATTTTATCGGTGTTGGTGGTATAGTGGTGAGCATAGCTGCCTCTAAGAATTAGTATTTGTCCCATTCAACGAATTTATAAAACAACTACTACTAAAAATTACATATAGCATTGCACACACATTTTTTAAATGCTGTATTAGGTCAAAATAGTATCCATCCAATACACTTTTCTATCTTTGGAACTGCCCCTTGGAAATGTGTTCTTAGAGATGAAGGTTTTATGAAACTCAGTTTCAATAGCACTGATAAAAGAAAGAAATTTGTCATGACAAGGACCGACTATTGAAGGCAAAGAATCTGATGATAGCTCTAAAACTTCATACCTCAACTACATTTTACTCCTATTTACTTTACCAATGGAGATTAAGCATATGAAAAACTAAATGTAAAGTTCCCCAAATTCTGTGTGGTTTTTTAACCCCCTATGCCAAGTTAATCACTCTAAGCTCTAAGCTTGTATATCCAGCTAGCTATCGGACTTTTCCACTTGTATGTACCATAAACATCCGGAACTCATTGAATTCAAGGATAATGATCACATTATCGTCATGTCCAAACCTGACCTTCCCATAGGTTTCCTGTTTCTATGAATAGCTCTGTATACCAAAGCCAAAAACATTCTCTATTTCCCACATTCTCAACAACACTTAGAGATCTGACATCCTTATTACTATCTCTTATTGAATCCTATTCTTATATTCCCCCTGCAACAACTTGTTGACTCAGCCCTCATTTTCCACATCTAATATCTATAACTTCAGTGTCCTCACTGCTTTTTCTGACTTGTTTCTGGTTTCTCCAGTGTTCTCACCAGAGTGAGGTTTTAAACTACCGGTATGACCTCATAACTTCTTCAGTGGCTTTCACTGACCCATGGAATTTCACATTCTCCGGATACCCAATGTCTAGTTACACTGGCCCCTCTCCAGTCTACCTTTCCAATCACCTTACAATCCACGCTGCAGCTATTCTAGAATATAAATGTTCCTGGAAATATCTTGCCTCAAATGGTTGTTCCTTTGAATGGAACATACTTCATCCTCTTCTTTTACCTGGATAGTTCAGATTGTCCTTTAAGACGGACTCAGTTTAAGTGCCAATTGGCAAAGATGACTAGGAAATGTAGTTTGTAGACCAATACTGTAGTATAATCTACTTTGATTTATTTTAAAATTGTTCAGTCCTCTCCACCTCCGGGATAAGCAACACAATCACAAGGAAGTCGTATTTTAACAAAAGACAGAAATAACCATTCATTCCTGGTATCTTTTATTTGCTGTTCTGCAAAAATATCAAGGCAGGGAATTAAGGAGAGAACATTACAAAGAACACTGTATTTAAAAAAATTATCCTTCCTAGTGGCAGTAATGCAAACTAGGAGAGTAGAGTCACCATAGGATTTGGTAAAAGAAATAGTAATGGACACCTTTGAAATGTCTGCATGGCCTCTAAACCAACACCTCCTTCCTATTCTGTGAACTACTCCCAGCCATGTGACTGGAGGAGTGGGCTTCCAGGAGCCATGTTTGATTCTTGATACTCCAGAAATGGAACTCTTATAAGGGTTGAGGCAACTGAAATCTTTTCTCTAAGAATTTGAATTGAGACTTAATCTGTAGCATATGAACTCAGGAGCTATGGGCCAGCTGTGTTTTCTACCATAGTCCTAAAGAGCAGAGGAAGCTACTTTAAAGAAAGAGGCTGTGAAAAAATGAAGCAGACACACAGGAAATGGGGGGGAGGGCGGGGGGGGGGTTCTGGGCGGGGGAGAGATGGCCTTGATTTACTAATACCTTCCAGTTTTCATTTTCATTTTTTTTAAAGAACTATACAACTTCCATGACTTTAGATTCTATATAATCATTATAATACCTCTAAAATTTCTTCTGTTACCTGCAACAAAAACAAATGCAGAAATAATTGGTTATAGTTTCAGAACTAATGAGCCTCACTCCTTTAATAAACATCTTTTGAGTGTCTTCCATGTGTCAGTACTATGCTAGGCATAGGGGTTACAAAAATGAAATCATCAATGTCCTTGAGCAAATCTCTAAGTCTGAGCCTCAGTTTCTTCTTCTGTTTAACAAAGAGACTAATAACAACAATAGTAACATCAGACTTGGGCAAACTTCTAATGAAAACACATACATGAAAGAAATTTGCAAACAGTACCAAATGGATGTTAATCAATATTCAATATTATGATATAATTTTGACTCTATCTTTTTGGTAATTTTGATACTTTCTAGGAGGAGAATGTCCCCAGTTTGACTTCTATCTGTAACTGTTCTTACTAACTTATTAGTAACTACTCTTACTAATAAGGCATGTTACTGGCATATTTGCAGACCAGTTGACCCAAGATCATAAAGCTGCTTTACTGTAAATGTGAGTTTTCCACCAGGGTGAGGGACGCAAAAATCATCAAGGTGAGACACAGAAGAAAGTTACCAGTACACCTGAAACTAATATGACTGTTGTATGACATACCTGCTGTATGTCAACTAACTGGAATTTTAATAAAACTTAAAAAAAGAAGGAAAAGAAAATTACCAAACCTAGCTTCATTCAAGTAGAAGCCCCTTGCTAAAAGGCTTCTACACTTATGTTTAGTCCTATTTCTCCCCTTCTAGCTTACCAAATGATATGTCTGGATTTCCTTCTTCATTCCACTCACTTTAATTTCCAGCCTAACTTACATATTTATGCCCTATGTGCACACAAATGCACACACACACACACACACACGTATATCTTTATGCATTGTTAAGCTAATTATGCATTATGTTAAGCTAATTTCTCCTTACCAGTAATGAAGCAAGTAACCTTTTCTTGTTTTCTAGGTTTTATCCCTACCTCAAGTACAATGTCAACCCAGCACTGATGAACAAGTTTCTCTGAGACCAATTGTCCTCCAGAGCTGTACAAATCAGACCAGTCACACATCAGAATTTCCTGAATATTTCTTTTCTTCTCCTTTTACTCTTCTGCTTTAGTATACATGGAACTTGGGGCCATTACTTTCCTTAATTTTATAGCACTGTCTTTCTATCTATATAACACTCTCTTCCTCAATGTTTGAAAAGAAGCATAGGGTTTTACTTATGGCAAGTGATAGTCTATGTTCAGCAAAGTCATAGTTAAGGTTATAGTCCACTTCTATAACTTTGTTATGTGATTGGTTAATGAAAAGTCTGAAGCTCTAATTGAGTTCAAGTTTATTTAAGAATTTCTTGAAGATTCCTGACTCTAATAGCATTAGGTATGTCTGAATCTCTGTAAAAATGCAATTAAACAGTACTAGTATAGTATTATTACCAATCTAACCTATCCCACATGTCACTTTCTTCAAATATCACCCTAAAAGTTAGTAGTAATCAAAGAGCAAATCAAGTGTTCACTAGGCAGCAAAGCAACATACTTACTAATGGCCTAGTTCTTTTCTAAGAAAGTTATCAGTCTTCACTTTTCTTTCAAGTCATGTCTTTTATCTATGGAATACATTTTAGCTGCAACATTAATGAAAAATACATAGAGGACTCATACAGATTTCAGATTACTAATCAACACACATAATTCATCACTAAGTACTAACCTAGCCTATCTTCTTAACGTACATCTTAGCTAAAACAAGAAAAACTATAGTGTATATTAACTCCAAAGACCTACTGCATCTCCAGAGAAGGATGGTTGTACACAATTTATTAACAGTAGGTTGCTGATTCCCAAATGGTGTGTTACTGATTATAAAACAATTTGACTGTGATCATTCTGCTGCAGTGCTTAAAGCAATGCACATTAACAGAAGATGAATTTTTTTTTCAAGTATGGTTAAACAGTACAAATGTAAACACTGAAAATTCCCCAGACTGATATAAAGCAAATATCACACTGGGTAAAGACTCTCCATATGGAACTTTGATGTGCTGGGAAAAGTTAAGTGCCACAATATTACACTCAAGTTTACTTTCTGGAGAATACATCAGAGGAGAAGGTAAGGCACAGTGTCTAGTGAAAAATTCTCTCATTCTAGTTCCTCTAAAATTACGCAACCCCACTGGTTTATATTGCATTAGGGAGATCTTTTAAGGCAAGAAATGGGTAAATTCCTTCCAAATAAAAATGATTCTGTAAAATTTTACCTCTGTTTTCTGGAGATTGGGTTATTATATCTAGGTACTGGTTATGCAACTGTGAATCTCCCTCTTAGCACCAGAGAGAAAATTCAGCAGACCCTTTGATTTTCTCTGTGTAGATTCCTACTGAGTCCTAATCTCTAGGATCCTCCTCTGTCCTTGGCATTGTTAGAGCCCTGGGTACCTAAAATGCCTCAAGGACCACTCTCATAAGATCAGAGAAAACTAAGCAGGGAGGCTGTTAGGTTTCTCATTACTCTTCAAATAAGACATCTCTAGTTTTATATATTTGTAGTTTGTTTTCCACAAAGCAGTTCTCTATCATATCAGTTTGAAAGTTGTTGCTCTAAATAAAGTAGTTGAACTACCCAATATATGCCTACATTTACTTGGGGCCTCTAAAGATGTGACCAGGGAGGAAATCTCCATTCATTTTTTAAATATATCTATTGCTCCATTTATGCATCTATATATGTCTGAACCTTCCATCTTCTACAAGTTTGTAGCACTCTTTTGTGTGACTTTAGTTTATTTATTTTTTAAAAAAGATTAATTTATTTATATTAGAGAATGAAATAGTACAAGCAGGAGGGGCAGAGAGAGAGAGAAGGAATCTCAAGCAGACTCCATGGGGAGTGCACAGCCTGACTTGGGGCTTAATCTCAGGTCCCTGAGATCATGACCTGAGATTACAACCTGAGCCAAAACAAAGAGCTGGATGCTTAATTTACTGTACCACCTAGGTGCCCCAATTTTAATCTATTTAAATATGTGACTTTCAAATGACTTAGGAATGAGAACCATTTTTCTAATTATGAAAAATAGTGTGAAAAACTTTTTTTAACATAATATTTTGCGTTTTATTTTCCTATTTTCAAAAAGATTCTGGAACAGCAAATAATCACAAAATGGAGAAATAGCTTCAGAGTTTGAAGTCCCTTCAGCCTCCAAATTTTTAATAGGACATAAAAGATATATTTAAAAAGTTTGAGGCACCCAAGGAAGAATTGTTTGATTGTAAGATGAGTGACTTTCAAGTTTGAAATAGTTGAGTGATTTTCACAGCTCATAAGAAGCAGAAATTAGAAACTGAGTTATATGCCATTGAACGGTATCTAAGCTATGCTAAAAGGGAAGCTTTTCTGAGGAAAAGCGGACTCTTACTTCCACCACTTCAACAGCTTGCGGCTAAAAGGAGTCCAAATTTTGACCACATAATGTTTTAGTTTTATGTGTGTTCTGGTACTTAATTTCTCATGGAGTAGTTTCATTGGATTCCTTTTCTCCAATTTGCCCAGGCATGAGGGACTATCCCTCTCTCATTAGCATCATCTCCCCTATTGTCCCGAATCATTATCATTGATCTGAGACCAATGAGAAGTGTTGTCCATTGATAGGGGGTCATGTAAGGAACTAAGTACAATCCCAGGACACAAGCAAGCACCATTTCTGAAAGATAGTCAGGGATACTGATAAGATGCTGTTGATGGGCTGTCTTCACTCTTCCACTGTGAGAAGGATACTATCTTAGCTCCTAGGCCCAGGTGGTGGACAGTCTTGCTAACATGTATTCATGCATCTTTTGAATGCCAATTCAGTTTACACCCACATCTGGGGCTCTGCCAATTGGAGGACTATAACCAAGTCTTTAACTGACTCCATTTTTCTGAGGAGGCCCAACTGGCATTAGAAACTTTTGCAGACATTTTCTTTTTCCTTCATCCAATTTTCATGCTTGAAAGCTCAAGAAATTTTGGAATACTTTCTATGTCTCTCTGGGAAATTCAAAGCTGTCTCTTGCCTTCTTCTTCCCAGACCTATAATTCTATCAGATCTGCTATATGGCATTTGCAATTATACTGTGGTTCCTTCTCTCTGGGCCTCATGACATATGTGAAATATAGATTCGCTTTCCTGTCAAAGAGTTGGAGTGTCTACCATGCTTGGCCCATAAGGCCCAAGGGAAAAGGTCTACTTTGAGAGGCAGGGGGCAGAAAACACAGCCTTGCATTCTAACACTATTTCATCCATACTGTCTTTTCTTTTTCTTCTCCTCCCAAACTCAGAGGTTCTATAATGAGTTTGGGTGGGAGGCCTGTGGACATAGAATACATCTGATTTTGATCATCTTCCTGCTTTCTAAAACATTTTATCTCACTCTTGCACTGCTCACCTTTTGTGTTAATCAGGATTCTCCAAAGAAACAGAAGAAATGGTGTACGTGTGTGTGTGTAGAGAGAGAGAGAGATTTATTTTAAGGAATTGGCATGCACAATCGTGAAGACTTGGAGAGTTCAAAATCTAATGGTGGAGGCCAGCAGGCTGACAACTTGGGAAAGAGTTGCAGTTCAAGTCCAAAGGCAGTCTTCCATGG